>NW_012267226.1:6492368-6516150 GCF_000151885.1 Dipodomys ordii
TTCTCTTTCTTCTCCTTCCTCCTTCCTCTCCTCCCCCCCTCCTCCTCCACCTCCTTCTCCTCTCTACTCAGTTTTCTCAAAGGTGACTCTACAAAGTCTAATGACCTTGTGGGTAACCTGACCTTCAGAAGGACATACAGGTGGCTTTCACCTTCTGTAGGTAGGAAGTCTGAAAATATCTTCCAACCTATGGAAGAAGTTTTATTTGTATTTAATCTCTGATTTTGTTGACTAATTTTTATCAGGCAATAGGCAGTGGAGATGCCCCACTATGTAACTGCTTGGGTCCAAGGGGTTTATTTTTTGCTGTCCAGACAAAAGCAATAGAGAGTTGATGCTGATGGAGAGGAAAAGCCATGTGGCTCTGTCACACTCACACCATTCCCACCACCCCAATATATGGAAAGGTGGTAGCCATTTCACAGGCCTCCAAGCAGCCATGTTTCTGATGTGAATTTGATTCTGTCAGTTGCAAGCACTTGTACAAAATGGAGGAGACAATCAAGAGGTGTGGATGTTCTTCATGCTGTCTCTGCTTTTGGTGATTATCAAGGGTAGAAGTCTTTTCAGGAGGGCCCATCACTCACTGTTGCAAAACAGTTTGAGCAGCCTCTTTAGCAGATCTTTTATTTCATCATCATCATCATCATCATCATCATCATCATCACAAGTAGTTGTCCAAAAGGGCTTCAATTCAACATAATAATTTATGAGTATAATAGATCTTGATCAATGCCACTTCTTCCATCCTTCTCTCCCATGTCTCCCCACCCCATCCCTGCATTTTCACGTATGTACATTGAATATCATAAGTGCATTCGCTCAGCCTTCCTCTCTCAATATGTCTGCAGCAGCCTCTTGATCTGACTGCCTCATCCTTGGATTCTGCTGTCTGTTTTCCCATCTCCTGCTCCCCCAGAGACTTCTCTGGGGCCAGTGCAGTTCCAAACTTGATGAGCATAGCTCCAAGGCAGCCTCAGAGTCACAGTTTTTTCAATTTTGTGTTGTTCTGGGAATTATTCTAGGAGTCTCAACCCTCAACCTACTTCTGTCTTGGCAATTATTGTGTAAGCCCTGATCTTTCTGCATTAAATCTCTTTCTGCTTACACTACCTAAAGGAGACTCTTCTCTTTCACTGAACCTTGACATGCAAGGTGCAAGCTATGGTATCAACCTTTCTCAACAGATATTCAGTGAGTTCAAAACATTTGACCTGGTGTGGTACAAAGACATTACATCTGTAGTGGTAGTAGAGAGAAATAAGTTGTGCAAACAGGTAATCAATGTCTCACATGTCATGGTAAGAAAATATGCACGCATGCGCACACGCACACACACACACACACACACACACACACACACACACACACAGAGGGAAGTACACCCCTAGGGTAATTTGCTTTACCAGTTACAAGTCCTTTGCACCCTGACAATTGCTTCACCACTTACAATAGGGTTATGTCTCTATATACCCATTGTAAGTTGAAAATATTATGTCAAACATGTTTACACTGGGGTACTCGTAGCTCACATCTATGGTCCCAGCTATTCAGAAGGCTGAGATCTAGGGATCATGGTTCAAAGTGGACCTGAGCAGAAAAGCCCAAGAAACTCTTATACCTAATTAACCAGTAAAAAACTGGGAGTGAAAGTGTGGCTAAATAGTAGAGAGCCAGCCTTGAGCAAAAAAGTTAAGCAAGAACTCATTGTCCTGAGTTCACACCCCAATACCGGCACAAAAAGTCATTTAACTGAGTATGGTGGTACACACTTATAATCCCAGCACTCAGGAAGATAAAGCAGGAGGATTACATGTTCGAGTCCAGCCTGTGCTACTTAATAAGATTATCTCCAAAAACTTGCATCTGGTAAACCTAAATAGCTTAGCCACCCAATATATTACAGAGCGCCGATTTGTCTATCCTTATGATCACTGCCATGGCCCAGAATCTCAGAAAGAGAATCATCCTGTATATTGCTACCCTTCAGTAAAGATTAAAGCTCAAAATACACTTTCTGCTAAAAATGTACAGCTTTTACATGATCGTAATTTAAAAAGGAAATGCTAAGTCCAACAATGGTTAAGTTGGTAACTGTCTAGCTTTGTCATAGGTTGAGTTCCCTGCACATAGAGTCTGGAATAGAGCTTCAGATGTCAGGAACTTGTCGAGGGAGGACCCTTAAGAAAGTGAGGAAAGTACAGGGGAAGTGTGGCTTCCTGTGCTTTCTGATTTTGATATGTTCTACCTTAGGATTCGGAGGCACAAATGATGCCAAGCGCTTGTCCTGCACTGAAGAATGGGGGCTGGCCTTTTGTAACTTGCCTGTAAGTCATGCCTGTACATCGCCCTGAGTGGGGCATGAGCTGCCAGCATTTCCCTGCCAGGAAGGGCACAGTTATGAGTAGTAAGAGCCACACTCACAGAGCCACTGAGAAAATGGCTGAGCGGCCCAATAAAGGGATCTGAGAGCAGCCCAACTGCCAGAAGTATAAAACAGCTAATGCATCATAGGATTCCTAAAGAATAAGAACTGGACAGAATGGGGTCAAGGGAAAGAGAGCAAGTTCTCAGTTTAGCTGCTCCTATCTCCCTCTCCCCCAATCAATGCAACCAGAAGTGAGGCCAAGCAGACTCCCACCAAGATGCCACATGGTCATAACAAAGAATTAGTTATGCGTGCAGACACCTGGGGATTAGTAGCCAGTTTATTAATTAAACAACATAAACCTGCAGGGTGTGTTCTTTTATTGTATGCCACAAACAGAGCTGTTGTTTAGGTAGCCATGAATTCTGAACCATGCATTGGGACCTGTATGTCATTCGAGGGCAGGATCTTAGCATCTCTCCAGGAAGCAGCAAGTGTTCTCTCTCTCTCTCTCTCTCTCTCTCTCTCTCTCTCTGCCTCCAGAGAGATCTCCCTCATCTGGAACTCCCAGAAATCAAGAGTTGGCCAGGAAAGCTTTGTGCTGGGGAGTAGTATATGGCCCGGTGAAGACAGAGCCAGCACACATCATCTGATCCCAGAATGAAAAATGTGCAGAGCTTGCCCAGAGGTAAGAGTTGGGGCCCAGTAGTCTACAGAATGACCCAGATGCCTACACTCTAGAAGATGGAACAGTGCCTTCCTGCCCTGAATTCTCTACCCAGGCATCTGACATCAGGGCCATGCGTTGATGGCCTGGACGTGAACTCCAATTCTAAACCTAAAAAAAAAAAAAAAAATCACAAGATGGTAGGTTGAAATCTGGTTCAAAGCCAGGCAGGAAAGTCTATGAAACTCTTATCACCAATTAACCACCAAAAAGCCAGAAGTGGATCTGTGGTTCAAGTGGTAGAGAATCAATCTCAAGCACACACACACACAAAAAGAAGCTTAAGGGACAATCCTCAGGCCTGGAGTTCAAGCCTCACTACCAGCACATACATACACACAAAATCACCTCTAAGGAAAAAAAGTCCTGAGTTCTTTACCCACACAATTGACTTCTGGGGACCCAGAATCATCAAGTCAGAAAGGAGGTAAGTCTTGATTAGCTAGCTCTTGGCCTGTCTCCCCTCCTGATCTCCATCCCTGCCTTTTCCTTCCCTGCCAGAAAGGAGCAGGTGAGGATTCTTCGCAGGGTAGAATTGGCCCAAGAAGTAGCTTCTCTGTCCAAGAAGACAAATGATAACAACAGGTCCCAGAGAATCTGTGTCTTTCTGGACACATTGGATGATACCAGAACAGGAAAACCCATACCAGGTGCAATTGCCCTAGGTCTTGGCCTGAATTTGCAATATAAGCAACAATAAAGTTGGCTATTACTTACATGGTAAGCACTGAACCAGAGAAGTAACAAAGGGGTCACATTTTACAAGAGAGTTAGTACTCCCCATATGGTAACTGTTAATAATGAAAGGCGGAACCAGGAAAATGGGTCTCTGGATCCAAGAACTGGAGATATGAAGATCAGAGGGCTGCCAGGAATAGGAATGTCTGCTTGAGCAGACACAAGCATATAGTCTGCCTGGGTCACACTGGTTTCTTCTGGTTAGTCTCAAGTTAAACTTGCCTTCATTCCCTTTCTGTTCTTCATGGCTTTTTAAGAAGTATTTACCCCTCTTTCCTTCGGAATATTACTTCTTCCATAGCAAAACATACCATTGGCTCCATGCCAAAGACTTCGGAGATGCTGTTTCTTCTCACTTGAGATATTTTCTTGAGCATTTGCTAAAACTGGAAATGTACAACATGTGGTAAATTCTGGGCTTTTACAGAGGTCAAGTTGCCTCATATCCTTCAGAGAATGGCAGGCATTCTCCTTGCCCTGTCGATACATTGTATAGGAGATAGTGTTTGGTCAAGAAGTCAAAGGTCTATGCACCTGACTTCTGCTAACACTTCTCAGTCTCTATTCTGACCACTGTGATATTCCTGAAGTTAGGCATGCAGCAAAGTAAAGCCCTGCCAAAGCACACGTTTTTGCCAGTCCTGGGGCTTGAACTCAGGGCCTGAGCACTGTCCCTGAGCTCCTTTTTGCTCAAGGTTAGCACTCTACCACTTGAGCCACAGCACCACTGTTTATGTGGTACTAAGGAATCGAACCCAGGGCTTCATGCATGCCAGGTAAGCACTCTACCACTAAGCCACATTCCCAGCCCCAAAGCACACGTTTGAAGTTTAGAATGCCAAACCCTATGACAACAGGTGAGCAGCCCATACGCCAGAAGGTCTCCTTCAGCTAGGACTGAAAGCAAGTGTTCATCCATCCTTCTTCTTTCCTGATCTATGCCCACATGAACCCAGAGAGGAGAGGGTCTAAACCAAAGTGCAACATAAAAGCTGAAACATTTATATTTCAAGCCCAGAGTCTAAGAGCTCATAGTTTAGAGTAGTTTCCCAGTGAGAAGGAGAGAAATCTCCAGGCCACCAAGTCCTGAAGAAAAGAGATCACTCCTGAGGCACCTTGATCCAACCCACCTTTGCCCTTGGTCCATGGAAAAGCATTTCTTTCCACCTGCACATGAAATGAAGGAACAGGGAAATCCTGAAGCTTCCCTGGGAGTGGAGGTCCCAGGCCAAATGGTGTCCCTCAGCTGGTCAGCACTTCCTCACATAAATGTGCTGGACTCTGCCTAGATGCTAATGTCTTTCAGGGCTCCTTAACTCTCACCTGAGCTAAAAGTAAGGGAAGCCCAAATTGCTGCTGGCGTGGGAGGCTGCAAATGGTGTTTCCTGTGGGTATTATTCCCAGTCTAATGTTGTATTAACATAGCTCTGCTTTGTGATTACTATATTATTATATATTAATCACAGGCTAATGATGCACACTCACCCTGCTTTTCTCAGTCTATACCAGATTCCACCTAGTTCCTGAGCACCTGCTGCTTTCTCCTTGTCTTCATCCCATCTTGTTCCCAGGAGTCAGCTCATATCTCACACCCCTTTTTTAAAGAGAGGGGTCCTTTGCTTACATCCACATTCCAGCCAACAGTGTCCAGTGTCAAGATTAGAACCCATACATCTTTGATACCCTTTAGGGCCTCTTGCTCATCCTCAGATGCCCAAGGCAAAATAAAGTCCAGAAGAGGTGAAAGATGATTCTTCTAGTTGGCTGGGATCCAGAAGGAGAACAAAAATGGAGCAGGAGTTATCTAGGGCTCATCAAATCATCCAAGAGATCATTTAGCCAGCCTTTGTGCCAGGCATTTCTTCATTCATTTAATAAGTATTTACTAGTCCTCTGTTGGCATGTACCACTTTAGGCAGAGGGAACAAGGCAGACAAAGTCCCTACCCTCGTGGAACTTTATTCCTGACAAAGGTTAAATATTAGGCCTCAGAGGTTCAACAGTAAGTCTTTGTCACTGAGCTTCTAATAAGGACACGTAAGGGCAGGTTCGAATCTCCACTGACTTAGAAGGAAAGGATAATCATCCAAAACAAGGATGCTCACTTCCTGACCTCAAGGAGGATAGATTCTGACAGGAAAAAAAGTAGAGGTGAAAGCAGTAGAACTTCCACACACAGCGAAGGGGAGGTATAGACATGGTGTTCAAGGAGTGAAGGGTCTCGTAAGTATTTCTGCACCAGTCCCCAGTGCCAAGTCCTTTATTTGTGATTTTTACTTTGCCTTTTCAGACCTGAATGTTTTTTACAGTAGCTGTTCTGTGCAATGAAGTTTATTTGTCAATGCATACCCACAATCTAACCAGGCCCATGTGTTAAAGGCTTGGTAACCTTTAAGAGGCTGAGCCCAGAAGAAGGGGGTGTGTGCCTTTGAAAGGGATATTGAGATCTTGGTGATCTTCCTCTCTTCGTTTCTCAACTCCCATAAGATGAATAGGCTCCCCTGACCATGCCCTCCTACCATGATATATGGTGCTGGCATGGGCCCAATGCAACAAGGCCAAACAACCATGTATAGAAATCATGAGCCCAGGGCTGGTAATGTGGCTTAGTGGTAGAGTTCTTGCACAGCATGCATAAAGCCCTGGGGTCCATTCCTCAGTACCACATAAACAGACAAAGATAGAAATAGCACTGTGGCTTAAGTGGTAGAGTACTAGCTTTGAGCCAAAGCAACTTAGGGACAATGCCCAGGCTCTGAGTTTAAGCTCCAGGACTGGCAAAAAAAAAAAAAGAAAAGAAAAAGAAAGAAAGAAAGAAAGAAAGAAAGGAAGGAAAAAGGAAAAAAGAAATCATGAGCCTAAATTAATCTTTGCTCATTTAAGTTGATCATCTTGGTTATTTTGTTGTTATCCAGGCATTTTGTCACAGTGATAGAAAATTGATGAACACAGAGAATAATAGCTTTACTGTAGGCTGACTGATCTAAATATTAATTTCATCTAAAAAATATCTACATAGCAACATCTAGATTAACATTAGACCAAACATCTGGGCACCTATTCAAGTTGACATATAAAATTAGTTGTCCTAGATTCCATTAATTGATTTAAGCAATGAAGATTCAAGAATGAACCCAGACAGTCTTTGTCTATTGGGGCTTTTATATTCTAGGTGTGGTAAAATAATCATAAACAAATAGCCAGTACTAATGACAAGAAGAAATGCAAGTCAGGCAAAGTGAAAGAAACTGATGAAGGCTGACATCTTGCACAGATTGTTCAGGGAGAAAAGACCTTGGGAAGGTAAACACTGAGAGATAAAAGATTGGAGTACCACCACCTTCCTGGGGAAGGTCTCCTTTTAGCTCCCACCACTTCAATATCCTCTCTCCAAGAAGCCCAGACTTTAGAAAAAAGTCAGGAACTTCTCTTTTGGCTACACAAATCTCATCTGAATGTGCAGGGAAACACAGAAGAAGAAAAAACACCTAGACATGTACTAGTTATTGCAAATAAGGAAACCATGGGACCTATGTTTCTATGAGTCTGGTTTACTTCACTTAATATAATTTTTTCCAAGTCTTTCCATTTCCTAACAAATGGGGCACCAGAAGCTACATATGACCACATAAGATGATGTTAAGCGAAATGAACCCCAAGCTAGGGACACAAGTATCTTTTTTCTTTCTTGCTATTGTTTCTAACATATTTATAATGTACCATGTGATTTTTTTGTTGCTTTGTATGTTCCTTCCCCATATTATAACCCCTATTTTCACTGTATTTGATGTCGGTACCCTGCATCTTGTATATACACTTCTCTAATTTGGGGAGGAGAAGAGAAAAAACAAAATGCTTAAATAAGGATACAGGTTGACCCATTGTAACAATGAGATGTACAAAACACTATGTTGAAAATGAACTTTACAACTTCGGGAGCAGGATAGTTGTGGAGGTGGGAGGGAAGGGATGGTAGGGGGAAAACAAAGGAGGAGGCAACAATGCTCAATAGGAAATGTACTCATTACCTTGCTCATGTTAACTGTAAGCACTCTGTACAGCATTTTTACAGTTAAAAACATACAAAGAAAAACACCTAAATACTTTCTTGGGAAATGATGGGGAAAGTCCAAAAAGTCCAAAAAAATTTTTCTCAAAAAGTCAAGTAGCCACAGGAAGACAAGTTATTCCTCAAACCCCACTCCTAGCTAGGGCCTTTCATCAAATGTGAGGAGCAAGAAAAAGAGGAAAAAAGAGAGGAGGCAGGAAACCTCCCCTTCACAAAGTTTTTGACAAAATCTAGGGAAATTGTCCCCTTGACCATAAGGCTTCTTCTTCCTGCCCTGACAAAGTCCAAGATGGAGTTGAAAATCAGAGTGAGAGAGATAAGGCAATGCCTTTCCTCTCACGCAATCTCAGAAACTGGGGCGGAAAGACTTTGAGTTCCTCTTGCTTCTCCTGGATCCTATCCTGTGTCTTGTCACCGGGGCTGATAAGAAGCCACTTGGAAGCCAGCCTGAGAAATTTGAGGCTAGTGACCACTCTTCAAGATGGCATTCAGTGTAGGATATTGGTGTTTGGATGATTGAGCTGCTACCAACGTGAAATAGGAAAGCTGGAGAGGGAAGGAGTTATACTGATAACCCAACACCTTCCTTGTAACATGGTCTTAAACTTGTCTCTTAGGAGGCAAGGGATGGCTTCAGGCCAAGGAATAAGAAAGAGACCTCATTTCTGTCTCTTACTCTTTCCCTCTTTTATATTCTAATATACTCACAACACATCAACAAACCTCTATGAAGGGAACATTCTCCTCTATGCTAGGTACCCTGCCTGCCAAGTACTAGGAAGCTAAGAGACAAAATACAGCCCTTCCTTCTATAAGCTCACCCAAGGTTGTGGCAGAATCATCTCAATTCCATTGATATGATTCATGCATAGAAGAGGAAATGATTAACCCTGTCTGGTGGGGTAGGGACAGATTTCTCTGAGAAGATATGTGACCTTTGGAGAGTGAGTTGGAAGTGGTACACAGAGCAGGTAGGCACTGCAGGAGGTGCTGTGTGTTGGCAAAGATTTTGAAGAGGGACCTTGGATAATAAAAGTCCAAATCAGTGGTCCAGGTGTCAAGTTTTGCCCACAGTAGCTAAAACACTGGCAATAAGGATGGAAAGAGAGATAAAATCCAAGAAAAGTTCCAGGTAGAAGACCAAGGGCTGGGGGATGCAGAGGCAAAGAACTCAGGTATCCATCATTCCAGAGGTCTGATGTGGATAGTGGAAGGAAGCAGGACTGGAGAAGAATGCTCAAAATATAAGCCACATGAAAAACAGGCATTGGGTCTGTCTGACCCTCCTTTTAGCCCACTGCCACCACATAAATGCTTGATAGCATTTGAGGGTAGCATGAGCAAGAGAGGAAATGTAAAGTGGTTGTTATGGTTTCCTATGGAATGTTTTGTTATCCAGTTCAAATATCCAGTCCTTGAGAGGTGATTGGATCATAATGGCTCTGAATTTATCAATGGATCAGTGCACGGAGAGATTCACAATTTGATGGCATTCTTGGGAAATGGTGGGACATGGGGCCTAGTTGGAGGAGATAGATTATTAGGGACATGCTTTTGAAACTCAACTTTGTTCCTAGCCCTTTCCTGTTCCTCTGCTTCCTGGCTCCCCCACTGCCTCTCTTCCACGATGCTCTGCCTCACCATAAGCCCAGACACCATGAAGCCAAGTAATCATGGGCTAAAACGTCTGAAACCAATAAATTAAAGAAATCCTTTTCCTCTTTTAACTTGTTTGTGTCAGGTATTTTGTTACATTGATATGCAACTGACTAACAGTGGTAAATGAGGAAAAGGGACAGTAACATCACTCAGTGGGTTACTTTGCTAGGGAAAGCAGCGTTTCATAAAAGGGCACTGAACATATAAGAATACTGGCTATTGATAGAATGGCACCACTGGGGAAAAGATTTCTAGTTGGTGGGACCTGTTCTTACTGCCTTTCAGGCTAAATGGGAAGTCAGGGCTCAGTGGTAGGTGAGGGAGAGAGAGAGAGACACAGAGACATACACAGAGAGAGAGAGAGAGAGAGAGAGAGAGAGAGCAGATCCTGGAATGAGAGCTGTCAGGAGGCAGTAACAGAACAGGCAAGAAAGGGACAGTGAAAGAACTGAAATCTATTAGCAGCAGGAAATCCATAACTGGGTCTGAGGCCAGAAAAAGGGATTTACAAAGAAAATTTTATTCAGGGTGTATTTCCTCCTTATCACAGTAAATGGTCTGCCATACTGGCAATGGTCTGTATTTAAAACATGCTGTCCTTTCAAAATTGAGCACAGACACCCATGCGTTTATTATACTGGTTGGGTGTATGTAAAGATAGAAATGTATCTACCACTCCCATTCAGAAACACAGGGCCTCACACACTCTGAAGGTAAGATAGCCAATTTCCAAAGGATAGATGCCTCTCCTTTAAACAGGGCTATTTCCTCACCAGTAGTTCATCCAAGAACACTTGTTTCTGGATAAACTCTACTCTTTCCTTCCTTCCTTCCTTCCTTCCTTCCTTCCTTCCTTCCTTCCTTCCTTCCTCCCTCCCTCCCTCCCTCCCTCCCTTCCTTCCTTTCTTCCTTCCTTCCTCTCTTCCTTCCTTCCTTCCTTCCTTCCTTCCTTCTTTCCTTCCTTCCTTCCTCCCTTCCTTCCTTCCTACCTTTCTTTTTCTTTCTTTCTCTGTTTCTTGTTTGTGGGGGGTGCTGTTATTGGAACTTGAACTCAGGGCCTCATGTTCTTCCTTAGTTCTTTGCTCAAGGCTGGTGATCTACCTCATGTTCTTGCTTAGTTTCTTTGCTCAAGGCTGGTGAACCATGCCACCATTTCTAGCTTTTTGCTGGTTAACTGGAGATTAATGTATGTACCCAGGCTGGCTTTTAATCATGATCCTCAGATCTCAGCCTCCTGTGTAGCTAAGATTACGGGCATGAGCCACTGGGACCCGACTTACTCTTTCCTTTCTAAAAGATATTTTTATTAATGTAAAATTATTATACAGTAATTGACTCTCAATGGTTTCATGAATGAGGGCACCTCCATAGTCAGGATACATAGCCACTCTTCACCCCAAAAACTTCCTTGCATTCCTCTATTTGCAAACCCTCAATCCATAACCAACTGGCAAATCACTGGAATGTTTCCATCCTCATAATTTTGTCTTTTCCGCTAGAACAAATTAACAGAATCACATGTGTAATTCCCCCCCCCCCTTTTTTTCCTTTCCTTTTCTTTTCTTTTCTTTTTTTGTCAGTTGTGGGGCTTGAACTATGGGCCTGGACGCTGTCCCTCAGCTCTTCAGCTCAAGGCCAGCACTCTACAACTTGAGCCACAGTGCCACTTCCAGTTTTCTGGTGGTTAATTAGAGATAAGAGTCTCATGGACTTTTCTGCCCGGACTGGCTTTGAACCATGATCCTCAGATCTCAGCCCCCTGAGTAGCTAGGATTACAGGCATGAGCCACTGGCACCTGGCTTCCCCGTTTTTTCTTCCAGTATTGGGGCTTGAACCTCTACTCACATGTGACTTTTTTTTTTTTTGCTCAAGGCTGGTGCTCTGCCACTTGATCCATACTTTCACTTCCATATTTTTGCTGGTTAGCTAGAGATTAAGAGTCTCACAGATTTTTTTTCATGCTATGTCATGACCCTTAGATATCAGCTTCCTGAATAGCTAGTATTACAGGTGTGAGCCACCAGCACACAGCCAGTGTTTAATCTTTCCAGACTAACTTCCCTCACCAAAGCTGTTGCCTGTTTTTATTGTTGTTGTTTTCTTTTGGGGGGGACAAGGGGCCTGAACTCTGGGCCTGGGCGCTGTCCCTCAGCTCTTCAGCTCAAGGCTAGCGCTCTACCACTTGAGCCACAGCACCACTTCTGGCTTTTTTCTTTTTGCTTATGTGGTGCTGAGGAATCGAACCCAGGGCCTCATGCATGCAAGGCAAGCGCTCTACCTCTGAGCCAGCCCCATGTTGTTGTTTTCTGTTAAGCAGTGTCTCACAGTATTCATAGGCCACAGTTTGTTCCCCGCCCTGAGTCTACCTCATATGTCCTTAGTTTATATTCTGTGCCTTTCTCCTTGGTACCTTTGGCCCAGAAAGAGAGAGAAGGAAAGACGCACTTGAACTTTCCCTATGCCTTCATTAAACCAGTGTTTACAGAGTGTTTTTCATGCATTGAGGACTTATTCCATAATTGGGATGTCCATTGAAACAAAACAGATCTGCCTCCCTGCCCTCGTGGCCTAGTTAGAGGAGATGGAGTAAATGATAAAATATTATAGAAATGGTGTGGCAAGGTAAAAGTGGAAATAGAGAAGGTAAGAGGGTTAAAGATGAGAGAGCTCAGGCTGCGCTTCAGAAATGGAATATCAAGGTGGGCCTCAAGGAGGCATTCAGAACTCAAATGAGCAAGTAAGCATTTTCAGGACCCCTGGGAAGAGCAGCCCATCACACAGAGGACACGACCCATAAGAGCCAGGCCTGGAAGGTGGAGGGGGAAAAAAATGAACAAATTGGGAGACTAGCTTTTGTCCATCTGAATGCTCCCCACAGTGGCTCCCCAGTTCTCTGGCTTCAACTCTTCAGGGCATCCGGGATCACTGCTTCTTACCTGTCTGTGGCCAAGCCCAGAGGAAGTTTGCAGGGATGAGATGAACCTGGGTGTGGGTAGAGGCTTCAGAGACTGTAGGGACATGGACTGAAGGCTTCCTGGAGAACTTCAGGAATGTTCTCCCTGAGCCAAGCAGACAGGCGCTAATCCATACTTGACCCACTGGCAAAAGTTCAGAGTCTCATTAGCATTTTGCTAAAGTGGACTTAATCTTTTCTTGGTTATATGGTATTCTTGGTAATCTGCTATTGATGTTTACTTTTAACTCTTGTTTTATGAAGACAAAGTACCTTTAGCTGCACAGGTGTTTCTGGGGGTGCAAAGGAAGCATGGGGGGGATTCAGACAGGATTAAAACTGTCCTATGGTTCCACATGTTCTGGAAGCAGGATGGAAAATCAGATTACCCAAGCTAGTCAACAGATCATGAGCAGGGGAGTAACTTTGAGGAAGGGAGAGAGACCCGAATCCCCAGCACCCCTATTAGACTCATCTATAACTAGTAGAGAGTTCTCATTCATCTTAATTACAAGTTAAAATAAGCATTAATAACCACAGGCATGAAGAAATGCAAATGAAGTGAAAAGTCTGAAGGCTAAGCTAGAAGAAGACACAGCATACCAAGCCTGCAGACAATTTGGAGATAACTCTCAGCTCCCACTCCACTGGGGCCAGGAGTCAGCTGCTAAGTTTTCAAAGCTGCAGTGGTGATCGCTTGTTATACTTAGCACCTACATAGCACCTCCAGTGGCATGAAAGACAAATCTGGGGATTGCAGATGGGAGACATGGGCCCAAATACAAGGTCTGTCACTTTTTATCCCATGAGCCTCAGTGAGGTGATGTGGTGCAGGTATGTCCCTGAACATGGTACCTTGTGCACTGTGGCTTTTCAACGAATAGTTATCTGTTTATTTTCTATTTCCCTAAGAAGATGAAATTCAGTGTTTGGAGAAATTAGTTTAAATCACAGTAGATAAAATTCTTGATTAAACACCAAGTATGAGAAATTCCCCATACCAAATGAGACACCAAGGGTTCTACAGGAATACATGAGATCTCTGAGATATACAGTCTTGTCCCATAATGACATTTCAGAGAGTGACAGGCTGTACACACTATGCTATTCCTGTAAGATTGCAATGGAGTTGAAATTTTTCTATTGGCTGGTGACATTGCAGCTGAAAGGTCATAATGTAAAACCTCCTTCCTAGGATTGTGGTGCTGTTGTAAACAGACCTATTCCACTGCGAGATGTACAAAAGTACAACACAGGACCTGACATGGTAGATGCGTGGATCGCAAGTTCAAGACTAGCCGGGGCTACATACTAAGCGCTCATCTAAAAAAAGAAAGAAACAAACAAACAAAAACAAAAGGAAGTATAGCACATACAATTGTGTACAGCACAAAATACTTGACAGTGATAATACACAACTGTGCTCCTGTATTTATTACACTTTTTATTGCCATTCGAGAGTATACTCCTACTTATCAGAAGAATTTACGACAGCCAGGCACAGTGGTTCAAGCCTGTAATCCTAGCTACCTGGAAGGCAGAGATGGGGGAAGGAGGATTTCAGTTTGACACCAGCCTAGAAAAAGTAAAAGTTCACAAGATTCATCCACTCATCTTGTTAACCCAGCTACAGGGGGAGCTCAATGGTGGGGTACAGTCACACATGCCTGTCATCCCCAGCAACATTGGGAAATACAAGCAAAAGGATCACAGCTCAGGGCTAATCAGGCACAAAATGAGACCCTAACTTCAAAATTAGTCAATACCAAGAAAGAGCCTGGAGGTATGGCTCAAGCGGTAGAGCAAATGCCTACCAAGTAAAAAAAGACTCAAAACAATGTAGTGTTTAAGCCACAGCCCCATGCATCTCGTGTTTACCTTGTCTTGCAATTGCATTAGGAGATCACATGAGTGACGGGTGACCTGTGCCACTGTGGTCTGTGTTAGTATACTTGATGAAATTTTGCACTAGAATTACCTAGTAGCACAGCTCTCAATAGTATCTCCAATATTAAATCTTACCCACATAGAGCTTAAACAGTCTAATGGGGGGTGCTTACAAGCCATGCATTAGGCATAAGGCAGCAAGGAGCTGATAAAAGCTGTGTTATCACTTCCCTATAGACAAAGCCCAGGAAAAACAGCAAGATGGGAGGGGCAGGGAGGGGGCAAACGGTGTTCATATTTAACCTTCACAGCCACCAAAAGGATCACTTCCCCAAACCTGGGAATTGCCTGATATTCCAATGCAAACCAGTCAGGTCTGAGCCCTCTCTCTCTCACAGTTCCTGCCTAGCATTGCCATCAGAGAACCCTAGCTCAACACTGTGAGATTTTTATCACCCCCCCCAAATCTGGGATTCACTAATTCCCTGCACCCTGGCCTATGTGGGCCTTTTCCAGGTTGAGCTGAGCTTCTCCAAGCCTGTCCTGAGATCCCAGACCTGTCACTCACCAGGAAAGACTCCTGGGGCTCCATTCCTCACCCACTGTCTGTTTTCTACTTGGTTTTCTCTACTCAGCTCCAGAGATTCAGGGCCTAAACCTCTTCTCAGAGCCGTCATCACAATCAGGGGAGGACAGGGTGTGTAGAAAGGCTTGTCCCACTGTCTACTACCTGCTGCTGGGTGGGCTGTGTCATTCTACACAGGCCAGACCTGTTGACCCACAGAGAAATCATCATCTCCTTGCTCGTAATGGAAGGTCAGATGCAGCAACCGGCTGATTAGGAAGGCTGCATTAACACCCAGTCAAAACAGCTCCTTAAAACAAGCTTTGACAAAATTGTCACATTAGATGTATCTGAATAAAGTCAGCCAGGCGGCTGGCAGAGCACAATTCTACATCATTTTGACAGCCTGCATTAAGAAGCTGCAGGCACCACTGGGAAATTACCTCCAAGCAAAACCCAAATTATAGCCAGCACCACTTTCTCAACCCTTAGTGGGGTGAGAGGCAGCCAGAGACCAGGCTTTGAGGGCAGACAATGGACATTTGCCTCTGCTCTCCTCTCTCATTCAGGAGTGGAGAAGATATGCTCCTGCTTGATAGAGAAGCAGAATGGATTTTAGTGCAGCTAGAGAGAGACTTTCGCTCTCATCTGTGTAGGATCCCTCCCAGGCTTGCATTTCTATCTGGTTTCCCAGTCTACTAGGCCCAGGAAATGTTCCAGATTAGGTGGCAATAGTAAACCTAACTTTTTAAGTCCTTCCTTCAATTTCTAAGCAGCTCTTCCTTCTTGGGTAATTTACCTCCCCTTCCTGGCCTTTCACTTGCTTCCCTAGAAAAAAAAAAGAGAAGTAGAATCAATGTACAGGTTGTAGTCCTTAGTTTGCAGAACATATCATAGAGGCGATCTGACATGAGGTGGCGTAGACTATGTTTTAGTCTCCCTGGCAGATGAGCTAGATAGAGCTGTGATATTTTTCTGCTGAGGATTTAGGAAAGATGCTTTTGAAGGAAGGGCTCTATTGCTCATTTTAAGAAAAGAAGATGGAGGAAGGGTGAGGAGGATAAAGAGGGAGAAGGAAAGAGAAAGGATAGAAGGAAGGGAGGAAGGAAGGAAGAGGAGGAAGGGAGGGTGGGAGGAGAAGAAAGAAAAGGAAAAAGGATGTGAAAGAGGGGAGAGAGGGAGATCAAGAAGGAGAAGGAAGGGAAGGAGTGATGGACAAAGGGAAGGAATAGAGGGAAAGAAAAAAAGGCTTCAAATTACTCTAACAGTCTATGTTAATTCTACTGCTCAAGATGAGCTTTTTCCAAAAGTAATTATCCTCATAGTCTACATGACAAGTTAGAAAGCTTGCACATCTTGTATTTTTGCTAAGGGATCACATCTGGTGGCCTGAGCCCCTACCCCCTAGGAGTTGAAGGGAGAGCAATAAGAGCTGTACCTCTGACCCCTTGAATACACCAGCTTGAAGAAGGCTGGAAGAGACTTAGCCCTAGGCATCTCTTTCCTTCCCCACCTACCCCTACCACACAAGCATCACTAATGCAATCCCATGGAGAAGCCTGTGTTAGGAGAGACTGAGGAGGAAGGAAGATGCCAAAGGGTGTGAGAACTGAATATTCATGATGCTAATTAAGCAAACGGCTAATTAGAGAATGCTGGATTTTATTAAGATCTCAGACTTATATTGTTGAAACAGGCACCAACACAATAACAATCATCTAATGGGCACTTTGGATTCTTTCCAGAGCTTCTTTCCTCTCTCCCTGGCTGTTAACTTGCAGAAGAGTGAGGCAGCTAGTAGATGAGCTCAAGAAGAGTCAGCGCTGTAGCGCAGGCTTTGCTTTTGGATTGTATGTATGGTGTGCATCACCACATGAGAAACTGATGAAAAATAATAATAGGTAGATAGATTTTAAAAGGACTTGGGGGGCCTGGAAAGGTGGCTCAGGGGTAGAGTGCTTGCCTTGCATGAATGAAGCCCTGTGTTCGATTCCTCAGCACCACATAGGCAGAAAAAGCTGGAAGTGGTGCTGTGGCTCAATGGTAGAGTGCTAGCCTTGAGCTGAAGAGCTGAGGGACAGCACCCAGGCCCAGAGTTCAGGCCCCATGACTAACAACAACAACAACAAAAAAGGACTTGGGATAGGTGTTATCATCTCTTCACTTCAAGATGTTTGAGATTGCCGGGCACTGGTGGCTCACGCCTGTAATCCTAGCTACTCAGGAGGCTGAGATCTGAGGATCACGGTTCAAAGCCAGCCCAGGCAGGAGAGACCGTGAGACTCCCATCTCCAATAAACCACCAGAAAACCGGAAGTGGCGCTGTAGCTCAAGTGGTAGAGCGCTCGCCTTGAGCTGAAGAGCGGAAGGACCCAGGCCCAGAGTTCAAGCCCCACGGCTGACAAAAAAAAAAAAAAAAGATGTTTGAGATTGGGGACATAGATATACAGGAGCATGTTTGCCAGCCCTGAATGTGTAAGTCGGCATCATCTGTAAGCCTAATGCCTTGAATGCACAGGCAGTCAGTAGATGTTACTGATAGAGATGGAGCAAACAGGTAGAATGAAGTCCCTGCAGGATCTCTGCAGCTCAGCTTCTTGGTGTGTTTTGGGAACTGGCTTCTCCCCCCCCCCACCTCTCCCCACCCCTTCCACCCAGGCCCTGTGGGAAGGGGAAGGGGAAGAGGAAATTCTCACATTCCATGTGAATCTGAAGCTCTGAACAAGTTCCAACGCTGAGGAAAATTAACCCAGGTTAATTTTTCTGTCCTGTGTTAGGTTCAAAAGGTGTGAAAAACAGACAAAGAGATGAACAGGTTTATTGGGGGAGGTAAAATCTGCCTAGAGGATGAGCCTCCTGCCAAACTCAGAGGTTCACTCTCGCTTACAGGCTGACACAGTTTATAGTAGGTCCTGGGAATGCTGAGGTTTTCTAGTGGGGAATTGATGGAAAAGTCATTAATGGTGGTGAGGAGAGGCAGAAAAAGCAACATGAGGCAGATACGGAGAGACAGAAACTTGGGGAGAGGTGATACCTTCCTCCTCTTCCTGGGGACCCTGGAAGGAGACAGCCCATGGAGATAAGATCCCTTCCTCTTCCTGAAGACCCTGGGAAAAGACAGCAGCCAGGTAGATACAGTGCTTCTCCCTCTTCCCAGACTCACTGGGCTTAAGCAAAGCCCCTGCAACCCTAAAACAGACCTATACAGGGTTACAGATATTCCTTCCCTTGGGATGAGTTGGGCAGTGACCAACCAGATCCCAAAACAGCCAAGATTTACCCAAAAGCGCAAAAAAGAGGGACCCCATGACCCTACAGTGGGCTACAAATTTCTGGGCCCCACTTCTCACTCTCTTACATCAAGAAGTCTCTTCTCTCACTCTCCTCTTCCTCCTCCTCCTTGCCTGGGGAAGCAGGTGGACAAGACCTCTTACAGCATAAGGTGGTCTTCCCAGTGGGGAGTTCTGGTTGGGGGCTTATTCCAACCCACAAATAGCTTAGAAGCTATCCACGCCATCTCTAGTGCCTTACCCTTACTTCCAAATACATTTTGTTTCTGTTCCTACGTCTCCTGTCTCATAATTCTTTATTTGGGGGAGCAAAGGGACCCAAGACTTCTAGATGGTATCAGTGAGCCATAGATAATGTACAAAAGGGGATTCTAGTCAGGGGATCAGAGGTAGAGAGAAAGCTGGGAAGGGGTGCTAATCTGTTAAAGCGATAGTTAAGTTTTGGTTTGGTGCTGGCTGCATAAGTTTATCTGGCCAAAGAGAGAAGGTAAAGGCAGAAGTGGTTGTAAGTCAAGACAGTAGGATCTCAAGATAAGGAGACTTGGCTATTTGGATCTAACACCCTGCAGAGAGAAAGAAACCTTACTTTCTTGGTGGTGGTAGTGGACATGGGGCTTGAATGTGGGGTCTGAATGCTGTACCTGAGCTTTTTGCACATAAGGCTAGCACTCTATCACTTTGAGCCACAGTACCACTTCCAGTTTTCTGGTGGTTACTTGAGATAAGAGTCTCTCAGACTTTCCTGCCCAATCTGGCTTCGAATTGTGATCCTCAGATTGCAGCCTCTTGAGTAACTAAGACTACAGGCATGAGCCACCAGCACCCAGTATAAACCCCTACTTTTAAAGGAGTACTAGTGAAAGGTGCCTTGGATTGTTTGAAAAATGATACTGAAGTTCAACTCATGGACGAAATACAACCCCACCTTCTTAACTTCAGGATTTGCTGCAATGGGATTAGTCCAAACACAACAGGGAGCAGAGAGGGAAGATGCTAGACACTCCCTCTCTTTCTTTTTGGTACTAAGGTTAGAATCCAGGGCCTTGCATGAGCCAGGCAAGTGCTTTACCACTGAGTGCATCCCCAGCCTGAAAGCCCCTTCTTAGTGACTATCTCTGTTATTTATGAGGATGTCAGAGCTCAAATTAACAGTCCCACTTTTATCGATGAGGAGGAGGAATACATGTCTATTCAGAAAATAAAAAGTGAAGGTGAGAAGGAGGCAAAATGGCCGTAAATACCACGGATGAGTGATGCCTGAGATTAATCCACCCACTTTTCAGCATAGCCAGAGTCATCAGCAACAGCTGTCCACTTTCCTAGCACCTGAGACATGAAACCCATGAAGCCCCGCCCCCCCTCCAAGGAGGAGCAGCTGAGCCCCGGCCTTCTCTGCAGCCCCTGTGGTCCTTCTACCTGCCTATTTGAACAACACAGGCCTCCTTCTTACATTGTCTGCTGAGGCTAGCTTGCAGGGATGAGTTCCCTTTGGGGGAAGTCTGCCAGGTTGAAGACCCCACATCTCATCCAGGAAGAGCAGGTGGGGCCAAATTAGACATTATTTCTGGGTGTGTGTGAGGGGGTGGGGGGAGGTGTGGACGGATGAGATTAGCATTTGAGTCAGTAAAATAGATGCCTCCCAGTGTGGGTGGACCTCTGCCGGCCCACCTGCAGCATGACTAGAAGGCAGGCAAAGTGGAGGAGGGGAGGCTGTCCTCTTCCTGCCTGTCTGCTTGAGCTGGGATGTCTCATCTCCTCTTCTGCCCTTACATTACATTCTCATCCACTCCCTGGGTTCTGACTGGAGCCATACCAATACCTTTCCTGGGTCTTCAGCTGGCTGCTAACATACTGTGGGACTTCTCAGCTCCCATCACCGAGTGAGCCAATTCCTCATAATACATCTCCTTCCACATAGTTATTCCCTATTGTTCTGCTTTGCAGAATGATGCATTCTCACACCCTTGTTATTCAGAAAGCCAGGAGTAAGCCTGAGCTGAGCTGACCCAACAGGCCTGCTGTCAGCCCTAGCCACAGCTTCTCATCTACAGGACAATTGAGCAGTGACCTGAGTGTCTCTCTATATCTCTCTCTCTATATATATATATCTCCCTATATGTAGATAGATAAATGATACAACCCACAGATATACATGTACACACATGCACATATCCATAAAATGTATCTATCTATAGCTATATCTATATGTTTATATAGACATATGCATATATGTAGACATATGTATGCATACATATGTATCCACATATACATATATGTGTATATATGTATGTGTCTATGCACACATATGTGTTTTTCCCTTTGAATTCCATGTTCCTTTCAAAGGCTAGGCAAACCTTCCAGTTCCCAAACATGGAATGTTATTATAACTTAAGTATTACCCACTTGAGATTCCTGCAAGCTTGTCCTTTAAGTATTTAAAAGCAAAGCATTTCTCTGACAGTGAGGAGGGGGGACTCACTCAGTTCTGGTGCTGTTAAGTGATGTGAGAGGATGGTTGTCCAGGGTGACTTCCAGGGGTCTCAGGATGTCCACAGTGGCCAATACAGTGAGTATTGTAAGCAACAGTGAGACACATGCACGTGTACACAGAGGTCCAAGATGATGTGGAGGAGTCAACACAGAGCATCACACTTTCAGAGCAAGGGAGCCATGGTGATGTGGACAGAAAGGAGGGCACAGGGAGAAAACTCCCTGCCAGCACTTGGTCCCCAGGAAGACGGTGGGTTCATGCGATGAAACACAGGTCCAAAGAGAAACCTGTTCTCACTCCCCATCTGACCTCTCAATCCAGGTGCTTACAATATCAGGCTACCTCAGAGAAGTCTGCAGAGAAAACCAGAGTTATTACTCTCATCCTTCAGATTTTCACATTTTCTTTTTTTTAATAAGTTTGTCATTGTAAAAATACCATACAGAGGAGTTGCAGTTACATGAGCAAGGTAACGAGTACATTTCTTATCAAGCATTGTTGCCTCCTCCTTTGTTTTGCCCCTACCATCCCTTCCCTCCCACCTCCACAAGTACATTTTCTTCTCTTTATTCTCCATATGACTATGTGTGTTTGTTTATATTTATTTATTTATGGACAAGACCTCAGCCCCCTGAGTAGCTGAGATTACAGGCCTGAGCCTCCGCCATGTCTACTTTCATTGTGTTTCCTTGACCAGAAATGTGTCACACTATACCAGACTGCCAGACTCATCTCTCTTGACTGTCTAGTTCTGTTATCCTGCCAACAATACCTTCCCAGGCCAAGACGCTGCACTTAACTGCACACCTGTCTGGCCTGAGAGTGAATTTGTACATCTGAGACACTTCCTCCATCTTTCATGCCACTCTTCTCCAATCCCTCCCTATCTGCTCTACTCTAGGAGTTCTCTGATCTCTTCATTCCACAGTGCTCTCTGGAAACAACTGGCCCCATCTTTGATGACACAGTCCCTTGCCAAGAATACTGTGAATACCTTGAACAGAAATACCACACCCTCTCCATATTCCCATCAAGCTTGTACTATGTGTGGCATGCTTTTCCCTATAAGAAACCTCTGCTTTAGGCAAACATACCAGGGTGTCCATATGCCAGGGGTAATGCCAGGTATATTGCAAACGATTCTAGCATGAACTGATCAGATCCTGGTCAATGACTGTCTTTGACAAAAGCTGCTCAGAGACCTTAATTTATCTGACATCTCTGTCCCTTGTCCATTGATAATAAAAGGTGCAGGAAGTGGGGAGGCTGGGGCAGCAGACCTGCCATAGGTCTCCACACACTGGCTATGGAGACAGCACTGTCCACCTGCAGGCTTCTCTGGCTTTCCCCCAACCCCTGCGCCAAGGCATCAGGCCTGCCCTTGACTTGGTGACAGATTTCACGACTCCTCTCCCACCGTCTGGCTACCTCTCTGTCAGCTCTGGGTTTTGGCTCCCTCTGAGTCACCCTGACCCCAGCTGCCACTCACAGCAGGTTCTGTCAGCCACAGCCATCTCCTTGCTAAGTGACAGCTCTGCTGTATCACTGCAGCCAGGCAGTACCTGGTGTCCTTGACTTTCTCCTACATGCATTGTATACCGGGCTGGTCCTCCACTCACCACGGCTTTATTTTCCCAATGTTGGGGGAATAACCTGAGTAGTCCCTGGTCCTGTTGTACCATAGCCATAGGTATAACCTTGGTGCATCTCTTGCCCTGTCTATGCCTGTTCTTTCTTCTCCAGAATAGCAATGCTGATGCCTACTGAGCCACCTCATCTGTGGAGGGACATTGAGATCATGTATGCAGAAGATTTCAGCTTTTGCAAATTGAAAAGCACGGTGAGACTCTACCATAACATTATTATCATTATTAGTTGTAGATTCTGACCCAAACCTGATCATGATAAAGCTGAACTGGGGGAGTTTTAATAGTCAGGGACCATCTCTTCCCTTCTCTTCCCACCTTTCCAGTGGGGTTCTGATGAAGTCACTCTCAGCTCCAGGCTCATCCCTGCAGGAGGGATATTAAGGCCCCATGATGGTTAATTTTATGCACCAACTTGACTGGGTCCTGGGGTGCCCAGACATTTGGTTGAAGCTTATTATGAGTGTATCCATGAGGTATTGGTGGATGAGATTCGAATCAGTAAACTGGTTCAACATGGTGGACCTCACCTGTATCTATGTCAGGATATAAGCGTCAACCTGTATCCTCAAATAAAATAGTATTCCTTGTATCTGACTCCTTAATACGAGGCCATTATCTTTTTCCTGCCTCCACACACAAAATGTAACATCAGCCCTTTCTGAGTGTGCAATGGGAGGCTAGTCCCTTAGCTCTCCTGGATCTCCAGCTCACCAGTTACAGATCCTGGGAACTAACTAACTGCTTCTGGTATTGCACAGGGCAAGAAATCTCTTCATATACTCAGATACTCTTCTACTGAAAATGAGACTTCATCTCGACAAACACATCCCAACTTGAACTGCACATACATATATAGTCTACACACATGCACACACACACATGTACTGTTAGTTCTGTTACTCTGGAAAACCATGACTAATAAAGAGATCTTCCAAAGGTCCTCACAAGGCACTGTGTAGGAATAGAAATGGTTGTGGAATTTTTTGGTTGTCAGAATGAATTGGAAGAGGAGGTGCTACTAACATTTAGTAGGCGAGGGCTGGAGATGCTAAATATCTCTAAATATCCATGCTTGTCTCTCCCAAAATGGCAATAGGACTCTTTAAGACAGTGTGGATGGAGCCCTTGCCAACCTCCAGCTGTGCCCCCTCCATTGTTCCCATGGCTTTTTCCACCACAACCTCACACTGGCCCCTTCTCTTACCCACACCAAGCCAAGTGCTACCTGATTCCCCTCATGTATATCTCTATTAAGAGTAATCTCCTCCATCCTCCCACCCCAACCGAGAGCTGGTCAATAGCTGGTTCTTTCTTGTCCAGCAGACCTCAGCTCCTATAGTACCAACTGACAGAGGTCTGTTTTTCCTTCCTTCCTTCCTTCCTTC
>NW_012267226.1:6516225-6536673 GCF_000151885.1 Dipodomys ordii
TTCCTCCCTCCCTCCTCTCCTTCCTCCCTCCTCTCCTTCCTCCCTCCTCTCCTCCCTCCCTCCTTCCCTCCTTTCTTCCCTCCCTCCCTTCCTCCTTTCTTCCCTCCCTCTCTTCCTCCCTCCCTCCCTCTATCCCTTCCTTCCTTGTGACAGTACTGGTGAGAGTTTTAACTCAGAACCTCACACTTGCAAGGCAGGCACAGTATCACTGAGCCATGCCTCCAGCCTTGTTCTTATTGGTTACTTTTATGGTTGAGTCTCACTTCTTACCTAGGCATATGCTTGACCCTAGATCTACCTGCTTTTAGGTTTCCCTCCTTGCTAGACCACAGGTATACGCTACTGCATCCAGCTTCCCTACATGGAGACAGAGTCCCAAGGAGCTTTGGGCTGGCCTCCTTATTTTTATAGACCAAAGTCTGTACCCAGAACTGAGCATGCTCTCTACCACCGAGCTATATCCACAGCTCCTGCTCCTTGCTTTTCAGTCCACTGAGTGTCTCCAGAGCTTCTTGTTAAGAATGTAAATGTTATGATTAGCATGCAGGCTGGGAAGAATGAACCCTCAGTATCACCATACCAGCCTTTTCTTACACGAGTTGATCAATAATACTCCAACACAGAACCAAAGTGGGTAATGGGAAGAAGAAAAGGATAGAAACATTGGAAATGAAGTGTTTTTTTTGTCTCAGAGTTTAACCTTGGCTCATACCTTAGTGATATTGTTTCTAGAAGGAAATACCCAGGCAGTGGGGAATCAGAATGTCAGTCCCAACTGGCTGCCTTCACAATCTGCTGCTGCCTTCCTCTAGCTCTTTCTGTGAGCGAGAAACAACTGCCATCATCCCCTCCCCGTAGGGATGTTGATCTGATCACTAAACTCTCTGCAAAGTGTGAACAATTATTTTTTTGCCATAGATCTGTTGATGTAAGGTTGAAATTATTCAAAGCGATGTAAAGGGAGAAGAGCAAAATTAGAAATTGGTAAATGCAGACAACTGTGCTTTCTGAATACAGCAATCCCTCAGTATCCATGGGGATACTGACTCCCATGGTCTCCATACTCCCATGGATACTAAAACCCAGGGATGCTCAAGTATCTTATACCAAGTGTCATAGCAATGTACATAACCTATGCTACCCACATTCTCCTCAGATTATTTCTGATACCTAATACAATGTAAATGCTATATAAATAGTTGTTATACTGAATTGTTTAGAGAAAAGGAAAAGGAAAAAAGTGTGTACATGTTCAGTAACAGATGCAATTTTTGTATGTATTTTTGATCAAGTCGATTGAATCTGCAGGTGCAGAGCTCTGCCCATAGAATATATCTCCTTTTACAGGTGAAAGTGATGCTGCTTACTAAAATAATTTCCATAGTGTCCTCAGGATTGGAGTTTTCTGTTCACAAGAAATATGCAGCTGGGCACCAGTGGCTTGCATCTATACTCCTAGCTACTCAGGAAGCTGAGATCTAAGGGTTGTAGTTTGGAGCCAGCCAAATCCATGAGACTCTTCTCTCCAATTAAACAGCAAAAATAAAAAAACAAAAAAACCTAGAACTGGAGATATGACTCAAGTGTTAGAGCGCTAGCTATGAGCAAAAAAGTCAAGCAAGTAAGGGGCCCTGAGTTCAACCCTAGTATCACTAACAAAGAAAGGAGAGAGGGAGGAAAGCAGGCAGTCAGGCAAACAGGAAGGAAGTATGGAAGGAAGGAAGTATGGAAGGAAGGAAGGAAAGAAGGAAGGAAGGAAGGAAGGAAGGAAGGAAGGAAGGAAGGAAGGAAGGAGGGAAGGAGGGAGGGAGGGAAGGAGGGAGGGAGGGAGAGAGGGAGGAAGGGAGGGAAGGAGGGAGAAAGCTAATTAAAAGATTTAAAGTATAGGAAGTGGTGCTGTAGCTCAAGTGGTAGAGCACTAGCCTTGAGCTGAAGAGCTGAGGGACAGCGCTCAGGTCCAGAGTTCAAGCCTCACGACCAACAACAACAACAAAAAAGATTTAAAGTATAGAAGAGCTGGATTTGGCTTTCTTAACTAACTGCTATAGTTTGGTCCTCCAAGCTTCTGAGATAAAGACCTGCTCTACAGGATGGTGCTTATTGTGAGGTGGTAGAAACTTTAAGAGAAAGGACCCAGTGGGTGATCTTTACACCATTGGGATATACCCTTTAATAAGACAGTTTCTTCATCTTTTCCTATTTTTTCCCTATTTCACCCTGGTCACATTATGTGTTTTGCTACATTCTTTAAAGCAATAGGCCAGACAACCATGGACTAGAGCCTCTGAACTGTGAGCCCAAACGAAGCTTTCCTCTTTACAAGCTGATGATTCCAGGTATTTGTCTCAAATGTTTTCCGAGCCTCAATATCTCAGTCTTTAAATCTGTATCTAATATCTACCTTAGTCAGGGTTGTCCAGTGAATTAGCACCAAAAGGAGCGAGAGAGAAAGAGAGAGGGGGTGGGAGGGAGAGAGAGTTCAAGGTAGAATAAAAGTAGAGGTAGAGGCAGAGACTACTACTTAAAAAATTGGCTCCTACAGTTATGGAGATGGACAAATCTAAAATCTACCGAATAGGTCAGTTGGCTGGAAGTTTAATGCTGTGTATCAAGTCTAAAGGCTGTCAACAGAATTTATTCTTGCTCTGTGGAGATAGTCTTTGCTCCATGCATACCATCATTTGATAAGGTGATGGCCTTTCCTAGTATGGAAGACAATCTTCTTTACTTAACATGCACCAATTTAAATATTAATCTTATCAAAACAAAGCAAAATATTTGGAAACATCTGAAATGATGCATGACCAAATATCTGGGTACCTTAGGGCCCAGCCAACTTGGCATATAAAATTCATCATTAGGCCACTCAGTGAGAGCATCTCATCCATTTCTGTGTTTGAGAGAATATGTACAAACATATTATGAAACTGTCAAGTGTTACAAGACATGCAACAGGTACTCCTATTCTATGATGTTTCAAATCACAAATCATATGAATATACAAATTAAAATCAGAATGAGATATGATATCACACTGTTAGAGTGGTCATTATAAAAATAAGTATGAGTGAAAATGTGGATCCATGACATATATTATTGGGAGAATAGAAATTAGTATAACACTTACAGAAACAAAAAATAACAAATAAAGCTTACCAAGTGACTTACTTCTAGATATATATCCAAAATAATTGATATCAGTATATCAAGAAGACATCAGACTCTCATGTTCACTGTAGCCAAGACATGGAATCAATTTAAGTGTCCATCAATGGGTGGTTGAAGGAAACATGACATAAATATTACATATATAAATACAATGGAATACTTTATAGCCTTACAAAACAAGGAAATTCTGTAATTTTGGAAAATATAGATGAATCCAAAAGACATTATGCTATATGAAATAAGCCAGATGAATATCTTATTATTTCACTTCTATGGAAACTCTTTAAAAACATGAACTTGTAGTTGAGTACAATGGTGGTCTCTAGGGCTGCAGAGGTGAAGGTATGTGGGAAATAAAATCATAAAATAGTTCTTTTTCTGTCAAAGATGTCATTTTATTGTAAACTTGGAACATAAAAGAATAACTAGTCTGAACTGAAATGAGGGATCAATAGAAATCTTTTCTTTCAAAAGAAAATTTTCATTAAGAAAAAGCCTCATTTCTTCAGCCTTAACTCACCTATATATGATCTGTAAAAATGTGAGCCCTAATTAAAAGACGACATTGAACAGGGGGTGAGAAAAGCCTTAAAGATAAAACCTTAGCCCCTTGCCAGTGGCTTCCACATATAATCCTAGCTATTCCAGAGGCTGAAATCTGAGGATCCAGGCTCAAAGCCAGCCTAGGCAAAAAAAATCAGTGAAACTCTTATCACCAATTAACCACCAAAAAGCCAGAAGTGGGGCTGTCACTCAAGTTGTAGAGCAATATCCTTGAGCACAAAAGCTTGGTGACAGTGCACAGGCCCTGAGTTCAAGCCCTAGGACTGGCACCAAAAAAAAAAAAAAAAGATAAAACCTGAATGCCTGCCCACCCAGTCAGCTTGCTTACTTGGAGTCTTGTCAGTAGCATGCTGTTCTGCAGAAGTAAAATTTTACCTTGCCATGTTCCTTTCAAGTTGGTGTCCTTACTCCCATGTGGTCCCCAAAGATCCCCAGATGTTTCGAACATGTTAGCCAAAGGGTTGGATATTTCAAAGAAGCAGGAGAATAAATTCAAGAGATATGTTGCATAACATGGTAGCTAGGGTAAATAACAATGTATTAATTGCATTTTTGAAAATCACTGGGAGAATAGAGTTTAAGTGCTCCCACCACACAAAATGACAAGTATGTGAAGTATTGCATGTGTTAATTAGCTTGCTTTAGTCATTCCACAGTGTATATGTATTTCAAAACACCATGTACTACTTTTGTTGGTGAGCTAAAAGTGAAATTTTAAAAAGAGCTTTGAAGAGATCAGTGTGCATGGCCTACAGGCAATAAACATATCTGAGTGGACAGTGTGGCTCTGGAGTCAGAGGCTCACATGGGCAGGGCAGCCTGATCGTGGCCCAGGTGACTGGGCACAGGATGGGCTTGATGGATGTAGGTTCTTTTGTTTTGTTTTTTGGGGTTTTTTTTTGGTCAGTTATGGGGCTTAAACTCAGGGCCTGGGTGCTATCCCTGAGTCTCTTTGTGCTCAAGCCTAGTGCTTTACCACTTGAGCCACAGTGCCACTTCTGGCTTTTGAGTGGTTAACTGGAGATAAAAGTCTCATGGGGATTTTTCTGCCGGGGCTGGCTTTGAACCATTTGTGATCCTCAGATCTCAGCCTCCTTAGTAGCTAGGATTACAGGTGTGAGCCACCAGCACCTAGCTGGATGTAGATTAAAACAAAACAACAACAACAACAACAACAAAAAACCCTGCTCCTAGGCAACCACTGGTAGCTCTGCTTTTTGGTAGCTAGTTAGAAGAGACTCATGGATTTTTCTGCATGGGTGGACTTTAGATCACAATCCTCAGATCTCAGCCTCCTGAGTAGCTAGGATTATAGGCATGAGTCACTGGCACTCGGTTGGTTTTTGTTTTGAGTATGTGGTTTTGAATTATTTAACACATTAGAACATGCCCACAAACAGAGGAAGATTCCAGTTGTTAGAAGCCCTGAGATTTTGCCCCAATCATGAACTCACAATGAGTGACTGCCATAGCGTCCTGGATACTGGTAGCACCCATGGCCCCTGGTTCAGAGACAATAGCAGTAGCCAGAGCATTGACCCAGTTCCCACAGGTTGAGTTAGAAAGGGCCAGGTGAGACACACAGCCCAGGAAGGCTGAGAGAGGACCAAGTGAGGGGAACTCAAGGCCTTTCTCAGGCGCTGTAAGCTCTTCTAGCTTTTGCCCCAAGGACTCATTATCTTAATTGCATTGGACCACAACAAATTTTCTCTCTACTCTGGAAGGAGAATCTTCATAAATATCCCAGAAAAGTAAAACAGTTTGGAAAAGGGAAGTTGGTGTTCTTGCTCTTAAGCTGTGCAGTCACAGAGGCCCTGGGTGAGCCGACCTCCAGCGCAATCTCAATCTGTAAGGAAAAAGAATAGCAACACACTTGGGAATTCTCAATGTGATGCCCAAACCTGAGATTGACTTTATGTTCCTTAGAGACTCTCACTGAGAGTCATGGCAGGGAAAATGAATTCCTCCCTGGCCCCTGCTGGTCCAAATGATGAACTTACAATAGAGGTCCCCAAAGAGCTGAAGGCAGGCAACAGAGGGTGGGCCAAGGTAAGCACCACCCTCTTACTGATTATTAGACCTTACAAAGGTAGAACCTGGCACTGGTGGCTCATACTTATAATCCTAGCTACTAGGAGGCTGAGGTCTAAAAGTACTCAATGTATTGGTCAGCTTTCCACTATTGTAACGAACATTGGAGACAATCAGCTTATGAAGAGAGGTTTCTTTGAGCTCAGGGTATGAAGGGTTTTCTGTCTGTGGTGGCTGGCCCTGTTGTTGCTTTTGGACCCTCAGCAAGGTAAGGCATCATGGCAGGAGACATAGAGGGACATAGTCATTTATCTCTGGAGAAGGATGCATAAGAGGAAGCAGCCAGACTCACACGATCCCCTCCCAAGGCATATGCTAGTGATATAGAAACTCCCATAGCCCAGGAACAAAGCCTTTAACACATGGGGGATTCTGACCCAAGCCATAGCACTTATATAATAATTTCCCCTCCCGGAAGTAAAGAACATTACAGTTAAGGCCTTTCAAATATGCATCAAAGGATATTACATCCTTGTTTCCTAACCTCCCCAAACTTGCTATCAGACATGGAATACAACTAAAGGTCTTACATTTGTTCTTTCTGGTTTCTCTTTCAGTACTTCCAGTACTCAGTACTCAGCCTCTCGGTCTTTTGTTTCAAACAAACATGCTTATGCCCCACCTTAGGGCTTCTACAATGGCTGTCATTCATTGGAATCCTCTCCCCCCTCCAGGCTCCCCAGGAATTAAACTTCCCTATAAGAGACATTGGTGACTCACATCTATTATTCTAACGACTAAGGAGTCGGAGACCTGGAGGAATGAGGTTCTAAGCCAGCCAAGGCAGAAAAGTCTTTGAGACTCAATCTTCAAAATAACCAACAAAAACACAAGCTGGGAGCTGGGTGCCAGTGGCTGATGCCTGTAATCCTAGCTCATCTGGAGGCTGAGATCTGAGATCAAAATTTGAAGCCATCCCAGGCAATAAAGTCCATAAGATTCTTAAATTAACCCACAAAAAAAGCTCGAAGTGGAGCTGTGGTTCAAGTGGTAGAGCATTAGCCTTGAGCACAAAAAGTCCAGAAACAACTGTTCAAGTCCCAAGACTAGGCACAAAAACAAAGACAGGCTAGAGGCATGGCTCAAATGGTAGAGCACTGAAATGAGCAAGCAGGCTGAGTGACAGTGAGAGGCCCCTAGTTCAAAGCCCAGAACTGAAAATAAACAAATAACTTTCTCAAGGAAACTTTGAATAGGAGCCACATAAAATATAATGCACAAGCTGTGTACCAATTGGTCACATCTGTAATCCTAACTACTTAGGAGGCTGAGATCTGAGGATGGTGGTTCAAAGCCAGCCCAGGCAATAATGTCTATGATACTCTTACACCAATTAACTCCTATCAGCAATTAAAAGCCAGAAGTGGAACTGCTGCTTAAGTAGAAGAGTGCCAGCCTTGAGCAAAAAAGCTAAAGATCAGTGCCCAGGCTCTGAGTTCAAAACCCAGTACCACAGAGAAAGTCAAAGAGTAATGCATAAGCATACACACCCTCACCTCAGCCCCTAGCTTTTCCCTCATATTTCCTTTTCTCTGTCTGGCTATTTAATTCTCTGTGTATTGCCAGTCTACCCCTCTGCCAAAGAAGCTCCATGTAGGTATGAACCTTCTCCTTTCCCACTGTCTCCAATACCTACAGCATATTAAAAGCATACAAAAAATTGTTGCTAAATAAACAAATGAGCATGCAAATCAGGTAGGAGAGGGGGGAGGGTACAGAGAGGTCAAATTGGCTCTTCTAGATCTTCTTCTTCTTCTCCTTCCTCTGGGTTGCTGGCTACATCTGTGATCTTCCAAATGTTGACTCAAGCGTCTCTCTGCAGAGGAGCCCTCCTGGGCTGAACAGATGCTGGATGTCAGGAGAAGGTTTGTCTTTGGGAACAAAGGCAGGAAATATTCGCAGCACTCTCAGCTCCAGATGTCACAGGTCCCTACGGCAGAGGGAGCAAGAATTGCCTAGACATCTTCTTTCCCTCCAGGGTAAAGGTGGCATGCTGGCCTCAGCCCATTCCTTGGGGCTTTTTTGGGGGGGAAATAACTGCCCTTTCTGCCCTCAGCATCTTCTTCCTCATTAGACAACCTGCAGAAGCAAGCAGCTGGGGTGGGAAGAACCAGGAAAAGAAGGACTTAATTGGCTTCCTTCCCTTTCTGTAAAGGAGAGAGTTCAGAGAAGCCTCTGTATTCTCCTACTTGGAATGCTGGACATATTTGGTTTTTTTTTTGTTTTTTTTTATTTTATTTTATTTGTGAACATACTGTACAGAGGGGTTACAATTGCATGGGCAGGATAATGCATACATTTCTTACCAATGCTGGACATATTTGGAATTTCAGGACAGGACCTTAAGAGGAAATTTCCCAAAGGGAACTTCCCTAGGGCTTCCTAGGAGAAATTGCTAATAAAGAAAGAAAGGAGATGCACAAAAGCTCTTTCCAAATAAAAAGTGGCTGTCCATAGTAGAAGCTTACAGAATTCTGTGAAAGACTGAGGAATCAAAGATTGCCAGCATTTGTAAGGCAGGGTAGGGGCTGTGGAAAGTAGACTACCTGTCTCTGACCATTGGGACATTCCTCCTGAGTCTAAGTCAGAGCTTAGCTTTTCTGTCCAGGACCACAGCTTGGAGTTCAGTGACAGCTCTGCTGTAGCACTGTATCCTCTCCCTCCACACCCTCCTTCCAATCTGCCTCTAAGGACACTTGATGCAAATCCTGCCTCGGAAACTTTAAATAGTAGGTGGGGTAAAGAGCCCTTGGAGCGCTGAAGGTATGATTACAGATTTTCCAGATCATTTGCTGCTTGTAGGGATCTCTAAACACTAGAGGGAAACCTTCCTTCCACTGTAGGCAATACACTGTGTTGCCAGAATCTGGGGAAGGGACTGTGAAGGATGGTGGCTGCAGCATCGGGGCACAGGACACAAGAATTAATACCAGCAAAGCCACAGCTCCAGCTGCCCAGTAATGATCCCACAACCCCAGGGCAGGAAGAACAGCAACATAGACACTCATGATAGGGACAGGAGGCCAGGAAAACCATCCAGCTCCTTCTGAACAAGACTCAGGCGACACCACCACAGCACTAAAGAGCTAGCTAGAAACTCAGGTAGCAGGAGAAGGGATGGTGGACATTGTCCCCGATCCTTAAGCCTCTCTCTTAATTTCCAGAGCTGGCAGCCTGGTCCACCTGCCTGAGATGCTCATGGATTTTTGGCAGGAATCTTCCAGGCCAGGAGCTCTGGATGATTTTTTTTCCAGCTTTGTGTAGTTTGCATCTGTTACTTGCTGAGAAGTTCTACTGACCATGGTCACAGAAGGAATGAGGGTATCATGAGGAACAGATAAGATCTCACTGTTGTACCTTCCCTGGTTCTAAAGCCTGGAAGGTTGTAAAAGGATATACTGTGTCTACAAAAATAAAAGGCTTCCCAACCAAAGCTGGCCTACTGGTCAGATCTATCCTAGGTATTGCTAAGCCATCTGCCATCTTGGCTTCCAGGGACTGAGGTTTCCTGGCCCCAGGATTTCCAGTATTAAAACGAAGACAATGTTGAGCACACTAGGTTAAGTTGGGTCAGAATACTGCTGAGCTTATTTCCAGCCACAAAGTAGGAACACAGTGAGGCGTGCTTGGGACAAGGCTGGAGCTAGGATGAAGAATGAAAGCTGAAATCAGAAAGGGTGAGAAACCAGACAAATCCCCTGAGCTATTTTATTAATGAAATGCCACCCACACTTCTCTGACAAAGCTGGGCCCAACTCCCCAAACTCTACCCCTTGAGGCTGTGTTGTGTCCCTATCTGTCTTGCTGTACTTGTGAAGGCAGTGACATCTTGCTGACAGCTTTGACAAAAAATACATCTAATTTAAACACAGGAGTGAAGTAAACACCCCCCCTTCCTGAGCCTCCCATCCTTGGTCCCTCGGGGAACAGATCCTACCCACTGGGTGGTCACCCAACCCTATTCCTGTAAGAGTGCAGGGTTAAGGTCAGAGCACAGCTACTGGTTCTGAGTTGGCATATCAGAAATCATGGGCTTTCCTAGTTTTAGAACCTCTTAGGCTTTGCTAAGTGCTGTCATCCACGAATCTTCTATTCTGATCTGTCTTCATGGCAACTCTGTGAGCTCCTGGGAGCCTAATTCCTTCAAGGTCACTGCAGAGAGACTTCAAGGTCAGAGCTCCCTGCTTGCCTCTGGCCTATTTTGCTTCTCTCATGAGAGGCATAGTTCAACAGAGCCTGCCAGCCACTGGATGGTCTGAGTAAACAAGCAAATGTTATATATCTTGGGATAAGCACCAAACAGTGGGTGTCAAAGATCTGGGACATGGCTCAGATGTCCCTACCCCCTAAGACCCCTACTTTAGACATCAAAGCCCAGCTGAAATCATAGGCAATACCTTTCAGGACAGACTGTACCTGCAGAGTTGTCGGCAAGAACTCAGCAGGTCTCTAAATACTAGCACTCCTTCCGACAGATACCAAAATATACCAGAGGTGTCAGCTCTTTAAAAGCCACATTTTCTATAGTTTTTCCAAGTTAAGGAAGCATTCGGCAGCGTCAGATCATCTGAGCAGATGTCTGCCAAATACGAGGATGAGAGATCATCACCACCCTCCCTGAGAATGGAAGCACCATCCTTCCTCCAAGACATTGCCACTAAAGGGGAGAGGCAAGATTGAGGGACTGGGACACTGTCCAACTCTGAGACCTCCTTTGGATCATCAAGTCACAGTTCTTGTTCTCAATAAAGATTATAGTCCATATGGCAAGTTGGGGATTGTCTGTAGGAATCCATCTGCATGAGCAGAGTGAGCCCCGTCCTTCATTTTCTTTTTAGCGGGGTGATCTCACCTTCATGCCTCAGCCTTTCTCATTCCTGGAATGGGAATCCTATGAGAGATAGACAGAGAAAAGACCAGCACACAATCACAGAACTGCCATGAGGATTAAATGAGTGGGAACAGACAGGCACTGGTGGCTCATGCTGTACTTCTAACTACTCAGAAGGCTGAGATATAAGGATTCAAAGTTAGCCTGCGCAGACAAGTCTGTGAAACTCTTATATCCATCCACCTAATCAGCAAAAAGCTGGAAGTGAAGGTGTGGCTCAAGTAGTAGATTGTCAACATTGAAAAAAAAGCCACTTAAGAGTATAGGACTTAGAGTTCAAGACACACACACACCAGCACACACACACACACACACACACACACACACACACACACAACGTATGGAAAAACATCTCTTAACTCAGTGCTAATTGGTAGAAAATGTCGCATAAATCTTGGCTAGTTCTACTATTTCTGAGCCAGAGTGTGAAAAGAGGGGCTTTTTGTGTGTGTTTGTGCCAGTCCTGGGTTTGAACTCAGGACCTGAGTCCTGTCTTTTAGCTTTTTTTCCTCAAGCCTACCACTCTATCACTTTAGCCACAGCTCTACTTTGGTTTGGTTTGGTTTTGTATTTTTGGGTTTTTTTGGTGGTGGTTAATTGGAAATGAGTCCCATGGACTTTCCTGCACAAACTGCAATGGTTAGATCTGAGCCTCCTGAGTAGCTAGGATTATAGAGGTGAGCCACCAGTACCTGGCTGAGAGGAGATACTTGTAGGAAATCAACAGATGGTTCCTTGCACTTTTTTTTAAATTTAAACTTTGAGACAAATGGTATTAATAGCTGTTCATCAGTGACAAAGTAGGTTTAAAGAGATACGAGAAGGTTGAAAGACAAGTCAGGGAAGATCCAGAAGGGCAAAACACAAATGCCTACATTGACTTTTCCCTGTGCCAAGACTAAGGTCCCAATGGCTGGGTGGCCACAATGCCCTGCTCTAAACCATTACATACCTGCCTTCCTTGGCCTTCTCAGGACCTCGTTCCTTGTTCCAGGTATTTCCTCCTCAGTGTGCTCACGCATAGTGCTACTCTTCCCCCCATAGCTCCTCAACCCTGCAGAATATCTGCTGGTACTTCCCCAAGGGTCTTAGGGTGCCTATAGGCCACTGTGTAACTCAGGAAAAGGCATCTACTTCTGTGGTGCCAGATGTGGGGGCACACAGTGTAAATGGCTGGTGCACGCTAGACTTCAGAACTGTGCATCTGTCACCAGGTACCCATCAAAGCACAATGTGTCTGTCAGCTGTCCATCACTATAACAGATGCAGGTAATAAATCAACTTTACAAGAGCAAAGGTTTATTTAGCTCACAGTTGCAAAGATTTCAGTTCATGACCAATTGACCCCATTGCTCCAGACCAGGGACAATCAATATATCTTGGCAAGAGTGCACCTGTACACCTCACACCTGAGTGCTAGAGAGAGAAAGGAAGAGATCTGGTTTGTCTTTGAAAGGCACACCCACTAACAATGTCCTAAGACACCTATTAAGCCATTTCTTTTTTAAGAATTTGTTTTTGTTATTAGGTGATATACAGAGGGGTTACAGCTACATGAATCAGATAAAGAATACATTTCTTTTTGGACAGTGTCACCCCTTCCCTCACTCTCTCCCAGTTTTTCCTTCCCATCCCCACCTACAAGTTGTAAAGTTCATTTTTTAACATTGTGTTCCATGAGTACCACTGCTGAAATTTATTCACCCTATGTGTTGCACCATTTCTGTGGCCCCCTCACCCTCCCAAAGACAGACAAATGAACAAACAAGACAAAAGAAAACTAAACAGTAAAAAAAAAACCTAAAAATCACTCTTATTTCCATTTCCTGGAGTTCATTTTGATAAAGACTATTTGGTATGATCAGATGCACAGAGGCATTGTAGGCACCATTTCTTAAAGTTTCCACTACAGTCCAGTTGACCCCAGTTGAGGACCAAGACTTTAACACCTGGACCTTTGGAAGACATTTAAGATGCAGACATGACACACATTCTCCCAGCAGGACCCATCAGCCACCAACCTACCTTGGTTCTCCCATTGCCATTATTCTGTCCCGACCAGTACTCACAGTAATCATTCGTGATGGTGTGTTCATGTGTTTATCTGTCAGTATCTGCCACTCCTTCTAGACCCACTGAGGACTAGAACTGCACTTGATTTATTGTCATTACTGGCACCTACTCATTACTAAGTAAATACAAATCACATGACTAAGTACATGAATGAATGAGTGAATGAAAAGCAGTATGCCTAGACTAATCCACATTCTCTCAATTAACTAGGTTACCTGTTTGAATTCTGAGAGCATCACTGATTAGAGGTAAAGAACTTATGAGGAAACCTACAGAACACATGGATTTCCTTGCTATGCTCAAATATTACATTGCAAATTTCTAAAATACTTGTTGATACCACAATTCAAAGGGTAGAGACTTGCTGTATTTCCGCACTATGATACCCCTACTGGTGGCCAGTCTCTGGCACATAGCAGTGCATAACACATTTTTTAAAATTAATTAATATTTCAATGTCAGACACGGTGACACACACCTGTAATCCCAGAAGAGTCAGGAGGGTGGTGAGTTTGAGGCCAGCAAAGGTAGTGGTGAAACCTTGTCTCAAAAAATGCAATTCAAAGGAGGAATAGGAGAGCCTTAGAATTTTTGAGGAAAAAAAAATACTTATACAATGTACTGTATCAAACTATTTTACATGAATGACACAAGTATTCTGAATAAAAAAATAATTGAACATTGTTAAAAACAAGGTGTTATGTAATAAATTTATTTTTCATAAATCAAAAAAAAAGCAATTCAAGCCTGGTATTGGTGGCTCAAGCCTGTAATCCTAGCTACTCAGGAAGCTGAGATCTGAGGATCACGGTACAAAGCCAGCCCAGGCAAGAATGTCTGTGAGACTCTTGTCTCCAATTAACACTAGAGAACGGGAAGTGGTGCTGTGGCTCAAGTGGTAGAACACTTGCTTTGAGCTAAAGACCCCAGGGAAGCACCCAGACCCAGAGTTCAAGACCCACACCCACAAAAAAAAAAAATTAAAGAGCAGGGAGCTGGGGTTGTAGCTCAAGTGGTAGAGTGTTCACAAATGTAAGATCCTGTGTTCATTCTCCAGAACCTCATCATCAACCAATATTCCCAACAGGTGTGTTTCAAAGCAGTCATATTTTGGTTCTTACGCTATATTTCTGTTTCATTGATCAAATATGGAAAACCATATCCTCTGAAAATTTTCAGGATGTTTCTTGGGAAATGTGATACTTACATAGGTTCCAGCCTAAGCATTCTAACTTCAGAACATAGAATTAGTAAATCTTGCAGACACTGTCTTATCAATGACACGATGGACACAAAAATACCAAATGAACTTCATCCAGATCCAGTGTCCATTACTTAAAGCCACGTGTCTCCTGATATGTGTCTTTTCTAAGAATCAGTTTATTCATCTATAAGTATAGGTCATTGGAATAACTTCCACTTAAAGAAAGTGTGAAGATTAAGCCAGATATTAACTGGATACTATAAGCAAATCTTATAATAATTGTTTAAATACAAGGTATAATCTCAGAAAGCAGCTGCTTAAAACTTAGGAACATTTTACAGGAGAATTTTCCTGGCATAATTCTACATATAGAAAAGTCAATAAATGTCTTTGAAATATGCTGTCTTAAGAGTATATTCCCTCCAAATCCCACTTCTACCACAATCAGCTTTCCAGTTTGAGGTGGATTCTGATTGAAATTTTTTTAAAAAAATTGGCAACAAGAATGTATATTGCAAAACAAAATGTGTTGCTTTTAAAGTGATTTTGGAGCCTCAGTAATTAGTCTAGCAAGTTCCAAAGATACATTCTGTAGTCATCATTTGGTATTTGTTTCCTTTGGTAATCTGTGTTAAAAAAATCAGCTGGGAGAAACATGTGTCCTAAAGCTGCCTGGGACTGAAGCATCCCCCCCAAGTCCTTCGCTGGTTGTGCGTTACAAGGAACTTTCCAAGGTACCTACATTCTTCCTTCCTGCCAGGCTGCTTCTGGGGTCACTTCTCAACTCTAGTAGCTGCTGAAACAAGACAGATGCCACTATACAAAATAACTCAAGAACATACCAAAGCCTGTTGCTTCCAGCACTTGGAAAAAAATCTGACATTCAAATATGCAAATATTTTATGGCACCAAGAGAGAGAAAGAGCTAGAAAGTCACATTTGGAAGGAAACATTCTAGAGATGTAAGCAAACTGGAATTTACACTTCTGGGTCGTAATTAAACTGGTGCTATTCCCAGAGGGGGACATGGGAAGGACAAAGGGGAACATGAAAGGATTTGCCACCAGGGTCTCTTGTCATCACTGATGTCACCAGACATGACACCCAATCTTCAGCACCTATATGATGACAAAGCTGGTATCCAAGCCCCAGGTGTGAGCCTTACCTGGTTCTCAGCCTGGCCAAAATCAACTGTTGGCAAAGGGCCTGCAGCAGAACACACAGTATGCTTCCTTTACCCCATTTCCCACAGGGCAGTCTGTATGTTTCTTCTAACTACCTGAATTAAATTCCTGCCAAACCATCACCAGCTTTCACATCAATTTTGAATTCCTTTTCCTGGAACGGTAAGCAAATAAGCAAAGTCTTTGCAACTCTCTCAAATGGTGAAGTGAAAAGAAAAGAAAAATCCACAAGTCCAAAGGCAGTCTGGAAGAGCTAGAAGTGTGAATCAAGTGGTAGAGTGCCTACCTATTAAGCTCTGAGTTCATTTCTCAGTATATTTTTTTAAGTCAATCTTGGTTGAGCCAAGAATAAAAGCTGAGTTATTAGTTCTTTCACCTCAAAGACTCTAAAATTGTCTTCCAGATCTCAGACTTTATAAATGAGAGCAATAGAAAATTCAAAATCTTTAGCATCAGACTGGCCTGGCTTTTTTTAGGGCCTCTTGTTCTGGATGCTTTTTCACTCAAGACTGGTGCTGTACTACTTGAGCCACATTCCACTTCTGGTTTTTTGCTAGTTAATTAGAGATAAGTCTCTTGGATTTGTCTACCTGGGCTGGCTTCAAACAGAAAGCCTCAGATCTCATCCTCCTGAATTGCTAGGATTACTGGAGTGGACCACCAATGCCCAGCTTAGGCCTGGTTTTACATTACAGCTTCATTATTTACTAGCTTTGTGAACTTCAGCAAGTTGCTTAATATATTGGAGTCTTGGGAACTCATCCATGGAATAGTAGTAACAGTAGCTCCAGTCTCAAGGTTGGAGGTTTTTTCTTACCTTTTTATTAGCATATATTTGTTGTACAAGAGAGTTTCTTTGCAACATTTCCATAATGTGTGTGATGTACCTTAGTCAAATTCATTCCCTCCATCACTCTTCTTCATCCTCCCTTCCCACTTCTTAAAACAATTTCAACAGGTTTCATTCAGGTTTCACTGTTTCATACACACACACACACACACACACAGAGAGAGAGAGAGAGAGAGTATTTCAACTCTATTCTTTCTCCTTCACTCTCTTCATTGGCCCTCCCCTCTCCCACAGTGGTCATTTCTGGTCATTTTTCAGTGTATATTAATTGTACAAAGGGGTTTCACAACAGTGTTTCACATGTACACATATCATATTTTTAGTTTGGTTAAGTCCCTCTATAATGCTCTCTTTTCCCACCACCCTACCACTATTGCTTAACAGCTTTCCATGAATGTACTTATGTCATTTTCGTACAAAGTCCCAAGATAGTCTAGTATTATTTGGGTTCCTTCATTTTCTTTTCCTCTCACCCCAACCTCCTCCTCCATAGTGCCACAGTTGTAATCATATTCTGTACATGTGTGTGCACACATTCATGCGTGCACATGCATACCTTTTAGTTCTAGATTCTACAGATGAGCAAAAATACAGTATTTGGTTTGTTTAGCTCTGGCTTACCTCAATCAACAAAATGATATCCAGTTCCATCCATTTTTCATTCAAATTATGCAATTTCCATTTTCCTTATGGCTGTGTATTATTTTATGATAGATTACCATGGTTATTTTTCCATTTTTCGGTTGTTGCATACCTCATCTGATTCCACTATTAGTCTATTGCAAACAGAACAGTAATAAACATGGGTATGCAGATGTCTCTCTCATGTATTGATTATATTCCTTTGTATATATGCCCAAGAGGTGTTTTATATTGTTGTTTTTGGTGCTGGTGCTGAGGCTTGAGCTCAGGGCCTAAGCACTATCCTTTAGCTTCTTTACTCAAGACTAGTGCTCTACCAATTGAGCCACATCTCCACTTCCTGGCATTTTTTTTAGAGGTTAGAGACAAGTGTCTCATGGACTTTCCTGCCCAGGGGACTTCTAACTGTGATCCTCAGATCTCAGCTTCTTGAATAGCTAGGATTATAGGTATAAGCCACTGATGCCCAGCTATTTTTAACTTTTAGAAAATCCTTCATCCTGATTTCCATAGTAGTTGCACTAGTTACATTTTTACCTATAGTGTATGATGGTTCATTTTCTTTCTCATCATTGCCAACATTTGTTGTTGCATGTTTTCTTGATGATTCCTATTCTGACTGGAGTGAGATGAAATCTTAATATAGTTTTGATCTCACAAAATTTCTGTGAAGTTCAAAGTCAATATACCATTTGACATAATAAGAATTCTGGGTTTATATCTTCTTTCTTACCATTTCTTTTCCTTTGATAGGATACAATCAGGTGAAGCATGATGAGAAAGAGAGTTAATGGCTTAGTTACCAGCAACATTAGTCTTCCTGGTGCTATGTTGTAGCTAGTGATGATAAGTTTGAAGGTCTAGATTCAGTGCCATGACTGTTGTACATGACACTGGTCATTGAATTGAACATCAATCTGTGGAAACTTTTTACTAATAATGGCCAACCTCTGATGCCAAATTGACCTCTGAATATGCCCTGTCATTATCTAGTGGCATATATTTAATGAATAGCAGTTAGACTGTAATAAAAATATGGCAATAAAGGATGAACTTTACTATCTGACTCCTCCTATCCACATGCAGAAATGAGTTTTATTTTCAATTAATCAGTAATATTATTCCACATACACACCTGGCATAGATACTGAAATCCGTCGATGCCCTTAATTAAATCAGCTGATTCTGTTGGTATTAGTTTTATATTTTTTGCATTATCTCTTCTATTTACCAGGTACTTTGCTAAGCACTCGGTAAACAAAAAGAATATTGATTTGCTTTGATAGGAAGAAAGAACTCTGCTTTACCAAAGGGCTTGGCTACATTAAAAATATTGTGGAAGTCAAGATGAAGGAAGTCTACTTGTTAGTAAAACTAGAAAGCACATTATATTGGTTATCTATCATTGTTTGACAATTTACCCCCAGAACTTAGTGGCTTAAAATAATATATATTTATTATTTCATAGTTTTAAGAATTCATGAGGAATTCTAAAGCAGCTTAGCTGTATGGTACTGGTTCAGGAAAACTTGTAAGATTACAGGATTTTGGCTTGGGCTACAGTGGTCTGAAATTTGAAAAGCCCATTTCCAAAATGGCTATTCAGTGCCTGGAAGGTTAATGCTGGCTGCTAGCAGGAAGCCTTGAATCCTCCCCTAGTGAGCTCCTCTAATGGTGCTGCACGTGTCCCCAGGTTGTGGCAGTAGATTTTCCTGGGTGGAGGGGGTGAGAGAAAGAGATAGAAAGGGGAGGGGAGAGAGAGAGAAAGAACCAAGTACAAGCTACAGATCATCTTTATGACCTTGTCTTGGAAGTTACACCCTGCTTACTCAGGTCAAGTCCATCAGTTTGGGAGAACACTAAAGACCTGGGACATTGCTGGGGTTAGAAGCTGTACATTATGCTAGGCACAAAGAGATTTTTCTTTTTTTGAGATTTCTTTTTCTTATGGTACTGGGACTTGAACGAGAGGGCTTGCACGTGTTTGGCTTGCTTGCTCAGTTGATGTGCTACTACTTAAGCTGTACTCTAGCCCAGCTTCTTGCTTGATATTTTAGAAATGGAACTTCAAGGACTTTTTTCTCAGGCTGGTTTTGAACCACAATCCTCCAGATCTTAGCCTGTTGAATAGTTAAGATTACAAGTGTGAGCCACTGGTGGCCAGCTAAGAATTCTAACTTCAGACCATGGAGGGTATGGTATAGAGGCAAGAATTCTAACCAAAGGTAAAGAGATGAAGAAGCAAATCTACCAGGGTTGACTTCAGAGAAGTTATCCATTATATTTCATCTTTGCCAGAAAAATGGGCCCATGGTCTGGCTATAAAGGTGTGACCTCAGCCTCAGGGAATGGACAGGAAGGAGATAAAGGAGTCAGATGCTATAAGGTTCTAGAAGAACTGATTCTGTTCTTTTGCTAGGGTTTAAGGTATTCCCCACCCCATGCATACAGATGTTTGGCCTAAATTCCTACATTGATGGTATTTAGAGATGGGGCCTTTGGTAAGTAATTAGGATTAAATGAGGTCATCAAGGTAGAGATCCGACAATGATATTGGTGGCTTTATAAGATGAAGAAGAGCCACAAAAGCTGGCATGTTTGCTCCATCTCATGATGTAACCTTCCCTTTTGCCAAGTTACCATGCGATAGGAAGGCCCTCACTAGATGCCAAGCAAATAATGGTGCCAGGCACTAGGACTTCCTAATCTCCAGTACAGTAAATAAAAGTTTATAAACTGCTACACTGCATTGACCAACTAGACTTGACATTCATCTACAGACTATTTCCCCTAGCAGCATCAGAATATACATTTTCCTCAGCAGCTCATGGAACATTCTCCAAAATAGATCATATTTTAAGTCACAAAACCAATCTCTACAAATTTAGAAAAATTGAAAATTTTCTCTGTGTCCTGTCAAACCACAATGGAATAAAATTAGAGCTCAATACCAAAATCCATCACAAAAAATTCTCTAATCCATGGAAACTGAACAACACATTATAGAATGTGTTGTTGAAGAAATCAGAATGGAAATTCAGATGTTTATGGAATTTAACAAAACAGGACACACAAAGTATCAGCTCCTCTGGGACAGTAAAGGCAGTACCCACTGGAAAATTTATAGCTCTGAGTGCCTACATCAACAAATTGGAGAAATCTCAAATCAACACTTTAATGATGCACCTTGAAAAAGAGGAACAAGGGACTGGGCAGGTGGCTCAGTGGTAAAGTGCTTGCCTCACATGCATGAGGGACTAGGTTTGATTACTCAGCACCACATAAACAGAAAAAGCTGGAAATGGCACTGTGGCTCAAGTGGTAGGGCACTAGTCTTGAGCTGAAGAGCTAAGGGACAGTGCCCAGGCCCAGAGTTCAGGCCCCATAACTGACAAAAAGAAGAAGAAGGAGGAGGAGGAGGAGGAGGAGGGAGAGGAGGAAGAGGAGGAGGAAGAGGAGCAGCTGCCACTACTGCCAAACCCCAAACCAATAGATGGTAACAAATAATCAAATTAAATCAGAAATAAGTGAATTAGAGACTAAAAACACCATAGAAAGAATTTTAAAAATAGGAGAGTTGGTTCTTTGAAAAAAATAACAAAGGGGCTGGGAAGGTGGCTCAGTGGTAGAGCACTTGCCTTGCATGCTCGAGGCCCTGGGTTCTATTCCTCAGCACCACATAAGAAAAAAGCCAGAAGTGGCGCTGTGGCTCAAGTGGTAGAGTGCTAGCCTTGAGCTGAAGAGCTGAGGGACAGTGCCCAGGCCCAGAGTTCAGGTCCCA
>NW_012267226.1:6536723-6560055 GCF_000151885.1 Dipodomys ordii
CAGAGTTCAGGTCCCATGACCGGACCCAAAAAAAAAAAAAGAAAAAAATAACAAAATTGACAGACCCTTAGCAAACCTGACCAAAACCAGAAGAGAACACACCCAAACAAATAACTTCAGATACAAAATCACAACAGAAACAAGCAAAATTCAGAACATTATAAGGGAATATTTTGCAAACCTAATTTATGCTAACGAATTGGAGAATCTGGAAGAAATGAAAAAATTACTAGCAAATATTGATATACCCAAATTAAACCAAGAATACTTAAGCCAACTAAATAGACCTATTACAAGTAAGGAAATAGAAATGGTGATTAAAGGCCTCCTAGGGGGTTGGGAAGGTAGCTCAGTCATAGAGTACTTGCCTTGCATGAGGCCCTGGGTTCAATCCCTCAGCACCACACAAGCAGAAAAGGCTGGAAGTGGTGCTGTGGCCCAAGTGGTAGATTGCTAGCCTTGAGCTGAAGAGCTGAAGGACAGCACCCATGTCCAGAGTTCAGGCCCCACAACTGGCAAAAAAAAATTTAAAAAATAAAAATAAAAAGTCTCCCATCCAAAAAAAAGCCCAGGACCAGATGGATTCACAGCTGAATTCTATAAAACCTTTGGAGGAGAACTCACTCCAATACTCCTCAAACTCTTCAATAAAATCGAAAGTGAAAGATCACTACCAAACTCATGCTATGAAGTTAGCATAATGCTCATCCCAAAACTAGAGTGTGTCTCATCAAAGAAAGAGAACTATAGACCCATCTCTTTGATGAACATCAGTGCCAAACCTCTCAATAAAACTCTGGCCAACTGAATCCAACAACTAACAAAAAAAAGCGAGCACTGTGTTCAAATGGGATTCATTCTAGGGTTGCAAAGTTGGTTTAATACATGCAAGTCAATTAATGTAATTAAGCACATCAACAGAAGCAAGGACAAGAACCAAACGATCATCTCAATAGATGCATAAAAAGCATTTGACAGTAAGCCAGGCCCAAAGAAACATAGGTCCCATGGTTTCCCTTATTTGCAATATCTAGTATATGTACGAGTCAAGCGGAAAAGGTCAGATAATGTGATGTCAGGAAAATGAACCCTTAGATATGTATTTTAATGTTTTTTCTTTCATGCATGTGTTTCTAACGCATTTATAAGATTATCTCTTTGTTGCTTTGTACGTCCCTCCCCCACAGTATAACCCCTGCTCTCACTATATTTGATGCAATATAACTTGTGGAGGAGATGGGGAAAAACCAGTTGTTTAAGGATACAGGTGGATCTGATGCAACAATGAGAAGTACAAGTTGTCATATCCAAAACGAGCTTTACAACGTCGGTGCGGGGGGGGGGGGGGAAGGGGGGGGGGGGGAGGGGGGAAGGAGAAGGATTGGGATGGGGGGGAGGGGGGAGGCTGGGAAGGGATGGGAAGGGTAAAAAAAGGAGGAGGTTGCAATGCTTGGTAAGAAATGTACGCATTATCCTGCCCATGCAATTGTAACCCCTCTGTACAGTATGTTCACAAATAAAATAAAATTTAAATAAAAAAAAGCATTTGACAATATTCAATACTCCTTTATGATAAAAGCTCTGGAGAAACTAAGAGTCCACAGAACATTCCTCACTGTAATCAAAGCTGTATATGACAAACCTACAGCCAGCATTATACTTAATGGCAAAAGTTAAAATCATTTCTTCTAAAATCAAGAGTGAGATAAGGATATCCACTCTCTCCATTCCTCTTCAATATAGTACTGGAATTCCTAGCAAAAGCAATAAGGCAAGAGAAAAACATAAAAGGGCTCCAAATAGGGAAAGAAGAAGCAAAACTATCTCTCTTTGCAGATGACATGATCCTGCACTTAAAGAAACCTATAGATGCCTCTCCAAAGTTACTTGAGCTGATTGGAAACTTTGACAAAGTAGCAGTGTATAAACTTAACCCACAAAAATCAGTAGCTTTTCTGTATATAAAGCAATGAGAAGAGCAAGACTGAAATCAGGAAAGCAACGCCATTTGTAATAGCCTCAAAAAAAACCAAAATACCCTCTGTACAACATCTTAACAATAAAATAAATAAATATAAAAAATAAAATAAAATACCTAGGAATTAACCAAAGATGTGGAGGACCTCTACAGTAAAAACTTTAAAAATCTGAGAAAAGAAATTAAAGCAGATTTAAGGAAATGGAAAAATCTTCCATGCTTCTGGATTGGAAGGATTAACACCATGAAAAATGGCAATATGTGATTTTTTTGGTTTCTTTGTATGTTCCTCCCCCACAGTATAACCCCTGTTTTCACTGTCAGTACCCTGCATCTTGTATATACACTTTTCTAATTTGGGGAGGGGAAGGGAAAAAAACAAAATGCTTAAATAAGGATACAGGTTGACACATTGTAACAATGAGATGTACAAGACACTATGATGAAAAATAAACTCTACAATTTAGGCACGGGGTGGGGGGGAGTACAGTTATGGGTGTGGGAGAGAAGGATGGTAGGGGAAAAACAAAGGAGAAGCTAACAATGCTTGATAGGAAATGTACTCATTACCTTGCTCATGTAACTGTAACCTCTCTGCATGGTATTTTACAATAAAAAAGTATAAAAAAGAAAAATGGCAATATTACTCAAAGCTATTTACAAATTCAATGCAATGCCCATCAAAATCCCAGCAACATTCTTGAATGATATAGAAGAAGCAATCTAAAAATTCATATGGAATAACAGAAGACCCTGAATAGCAAAAAAACAGTCATTAGCAGGAAGAACAGTGATAGAGAAATATCAATACCAAACTTCAAACTTTATTATAAAGCTGTAGTAATAAAAAAAACCCAACAGTTTGCTACTGGCACAATAATAGACCTGAGGACCAATGGAATAGAAGACTCAGAAATGAACCCACAGCCTTTTGCCACCTAATATTTAAGAAAAGAACCACAGGATGAAAGAAAGCCTCTTCAGCAAATGGTGCTGGCAGAACTGGCTAAACATGTGCAGAAAACTGAAGCTAGATCCTTATATATCACTCGGTACCAGAATCAATTCCAAATGGATCCAAGACCTCAATGTAAGGCCAGATGCCATGAAAATATTGTAGGATGGACTAGGAGAAACATTAGGGCTCCTATGCATGGGTCAAAACTTCCTAAGTGAAAGTACAGAATCACATCAAATCAAAGAAAGGCTGGATAAATGGGATTCATCAAACTGAAGAGTATCTGTATGGCAAAGGACATACCTAGCAAGAATAATAGAAAGCCCACAGAATGGGAGAAGATCTTTACTAATTATGAATCAGACAAGGGCCTCATATATAAAATATACTTAGAACTCAAAAAATTAAACCTCCCAAAAACAAATCCTCAAAGAAACAATAACTCAATTAATAAATGGACTAAAGACTTAAAGAGAGAACTTCTCCAAAGAAGAAAAAATGGCCAATAGACACATGAAGAAAGGTCCAACATCCCTGGCCATAAAAGAAATGCAAATCAAAACAAAATAAAGATTATACCTCACTCTTGTTAGAATAGCCATTACCAAGAAATCTAACAAAAATAGAGGCTGATGGGGATGTGGCCAAAAGGGAACACTATTATACTGTTAGTGGAAATGTAAACCTGCTCGACTACTCTGGAAAGCAGTATGGAGGCTCCTCAAAAGACTTAATATAGAGCTTCCATATGACCCAGCAATTTTACTCCTGGACATTTAGCCAATTGACCACAAACCAGGCTACACTAATGCTCCCAGCACAACCATGTTCACTGAACCATGTTACTATAGCCAAGATATGGAATCAACCCAGATGCCCCTCAGTGGATGAATGGATCAAGAAAATGTGGTATCTTTACACAATGGAATTCTAGGCTTCCATTAGAAAGAATGTTATTGCCCCATTCATAAGGAAATGGAAAGACTTAGAAAAATCATATTAAGTGAATTAAGCCAGACTCAAAAAACAAAGGGTGCAGAGTTTCCCTCATCTGAAGTAAATAGAATGTGCCTATAAATCTATAAGCAATTACAATGAAGGGTAAAAAGACAAAAAATTACACTTGGACATAGTAAATTAAAAGGGACTGTAAACATGCACATAATCAGACCAAAGGAGGATGTTCTTAGGAGAGGATCACAAAAGCTCAATAGCTATTTGTGTATGGTCATATAAACTGATGTTTATCAAAATGAACTCTGAGAAATGGAAACAAGAGGTTTTTTATTTTACTTTCTGTGATTTTGTTTTTGTTTTTCTTCTTTTGCCACTGTTTTTTTTTTAATTCTGTACATGTTGTATGTAAGTTTATCTGTTTGGGGGAGGGAAAGGGAAAGCACAGAAATAAGTTCTGTGTCATTGGTTTTCCTGGAATGGGAGCAGGGACTGGGGTGACTCAACAGAGCACGGTCCCATGTGGACAGCACATGTGGCATTCCTGGAGGCTCCAGAGAGAAACACACGAGCACAGGCAGAGAGCCCCTCTGAGCCCTCCGGGCCATGCCTGTATGATGTGGGGAAAACAATCACAGGCTTTTCAGACTTCTTGCTTCCTAATCTCTTGTCTTTCTGCCTATGATAGTTTATGGTCCAGACTCCTAGATGAGAGTATGTGGTCCAGACAGATTTTTCTCCCTGGATCTATGACTATATAAAAATAAGAAGCCACCAGGCACTGATGGCTCACACCTGTCATCCTAGCAATGCAGGAGGCTGAGATCTGAAGATTGCAGTTCAAAGCCATCTCAAGCAGGAAAGTCCATGAGCCCCTTATCTCCAATTAACCATAAAAAAGCAAGAACTTGGAAAAAGTCATATTAAGCATAGTAAGTCAGACCCAAAGAAACTAGGCCCCATGGTCTCCATTATTTGCAATAATTAGTATATGTCTAAGATAATCTTAGCAGATGAGCAGAATAGCTCAATAGCTATGTCGCTATGACCATATAAAATGATGCTAAGCAAAATGAAATCCAAGACATGGACACAGAGGTTTTTCTTTGTTGTTGTCGTTTTTAATATTCTATGTGAATTTTTGTTTCTTTTTTATGTTCTTCCCCCTATGGTATATCCCCTGTTGTCACTGTATTTGATTTTGGTAGCCTGGTATTGTATATACTTTATTTGGATTAGGGAAGTGAAGGGGAACAACAGAATGGTGAGACAAAGGACAAGGGGGGAACCAATGCAATATACACAAGACAATATGTTAGAAATTACTTGTAGAACTTGGAGGGGTGGGGGGGAAGGAAAAGCAAGAGAAAAATGAGGGAAGGGGTAACAAATTTGACAAGAAATGTACTTATTGCCTTACTTCTGTAACTGTATCCCCTCTGAACATCACCTTGACAATAAAAAAATGGAAACAGGAGGTTTTTTTATTTTACTTTCTGTGATTTTGTTTTGTTTTTGTTTTTCTTCTTTTGTCGCTGTTTTATAATTCTGTACATTTCCTCTTGAATGTAAGTTTATCTGTTTGGGGGAGGGGAAGCACAGAAATAGTGGGACAAAGGGTGAACGGATTCACCAGTGCTACACACTAGACACTATGTTGAAAATGAACTATACAACTTGTGAGGGAAGGTGGGTTGGTAGGGGAAAAATGGGAGAAAATGAGGAAAGTAGTGACACTGTTCAAAAAGAAATGCAACCTTGCATCTTGTATATACATTTATCTAATTTGGGGAGGGGAAGGGGAATAACAAAATGCTGAAACAAGGACACAGGATGGCCCATTGAGACAATGATACTCACAAGACACTATGTTGGAGATGAACCTTATAAGTTTGGGTGGGGGAGTGGGGGAGATAGGGGAGGGAAGGGATAGTGAGAGAAAAACAAAGGAGGGGGTAACAATGCCCAGCAAGGAATGTACTCATTACCTTACTAATGTAACTGTAACCCCTCTGTACATCACCTTCACAATAAAAATAAATTTAAAAAATTGTTGCCCATTGTAATATTATTCAGTCTCAGGTTTTTGTGACAGCAACACAAAATAGATTAATATACTATAAGGGAGAACAGAGAGCAGGAACAAAAGGGTACTGGGGGCAGAAGAACAGGAGAATATGTGCAGCTCAGTTGCCCAGAAAACAACTTCTTGCTGTATTGTTTAAGGATGCAAGGGAGGTAACATGGCCTGGAAACTGACTGGTACCATCTTTCTGGACTCAATCTGTTCTCTCTCTCTCTCTCTCTCTCTCTCTCTCTCTCTCTCTCTCTCTCTCTTTCTCCTCTCTTTCTCTCTTTCTTTCTCTTTCTCTTTCTTTCTTTCTGTCATGGGGCTTGAACTCTGGGCCTGGGCACTGTCCCTATGCTCTTCAGCTCAAGGCAAGCACTTTACCACTTGAGCCACAGCACCACTTCTGGTTTTCTGAGTGGTTTATTGGAAATAAGAGTCTCACGGACTTTCCTGTCCAGGTTGTCTTTGAACTGCAATCCTCAGATCTCAGCCTCCTGAGTAGCTAGGATTATAGGCGTGAACCATGGGAGCCTGACTATATTATATTTGCATACTACTTCTTTTTTAAAAAAATCTGTGCTTTTCTTTTGGGCAAAGAGAACAGTTTGCCTATTGCATTGAATCTAGCCTGGATTCTTGTCCTCCTTCCCTTAGTCTATACTCTAGGCTGCAAAAGTTTTCTGATCTCCTCTGATGTTAGAATAATCCCAGGAAAGATTCATCTATAAAGACCTTGAATTAAGAGTTTGTACCTGCACATCAGCCTTTGGATGGCCATGACATTTTACAGTTTAGGTTGGGCACTGGGCTCACAGCTGTAATTCTAGCTACTCAAGAGGCTGAGAATCACATTTCAAAGCCAACCCAGACAGGAAAGTCTATGAGGCTCTTAACTCCAATTAACCAGGAAAAAAAAAACACATAATTGGTAGAGTACCAGCCTTGAGCAAAAAAGCTGAGGGACAGCAACTGAGTTTACGTCCCAGAACAAGCACATATTTTTTACATTTTAGTAAACTGGGCAATTAGGTACTGTAATTTAAAAACAAGAACATAGATCCAGGCACTGATGGCTCATGCCCGTAATTGTAGCTACTCAGGAGGCTGAGATCTGAGGATCAAGATTCAAAGCCAGCCTGAGCAGAAAAGTCTGTGAGACTCTTAACTCCAACTAACCACAAAATGCTGGAAGTGGAGCTGTGCCTCAAGTAGTAGAGCACTAGCCTTGAGCACAAAAGCTCAGAGACAGCACCTAGACCCAAAGTGCAAGCCCCAGGACTGGCCAAAAAAAGAAGAAGAGGAAAGGATAAGTCTAATTGATGCACATACATATTATCCTATCAGGCACCATTCCAAGAGCCCCTGTTTCCCACTCTTAAGTCTCTAGCTCCTTGCCTGGGACACATTCTTGATGGAGTGCCTTCTACTGCCAGCTGTTTGCAGGTACTAAGTGATACCTTTGACCTCTGCCCTTGTAATGTGGCTGCACTCAACCATCAGTTGAGGAGATGGTGTCATGGCTATAACAGAACCCACTCCTACCTCTTCTCTCTTTTCCCTTCTAGCCCTAGGTTCCCCAGTGGAAGCAAGGTGATGAAGTCAAAAGAAAGCTGCCCATTGGTGTGTTGCTGTCCTTCAAGGCTCTCCTCGGAGCTGGTGTGCTCCCCTGGGCCCTTAGCTATGTGGAAATGAGCCTGTTGTGCTGGTTTCCTTTACCTGGAGAATAATGAAATCAGAGCTGATGCGCTCTCCAGGGAGAACACAGGGCAGAAATACGCTAGCTGTGAGATGGGCAGCTGGGACCTTGCTAGTCATGAAAATGAAGTCATTTGACAAGAGAAAGCAATCTCACCTCATGCCCTGGGAGAGAGTTTCTCCCTGTCTTCCACTCCCTTCAGTACCCAAGGTATGTATGGGTCAGGCTCATCAAGGCTGAAGCAAATCTAACCAAGATTACACATTATCCAAGCAGCAGAGCTGCCAAGGGTGAGTGAGACAGAGATGCTGAGGGCAGCATAGATGCAGCTTACACTGCCTTCAACTTTAGCAGAAACGTTAGTTCATTCCTTTCCTATTAGCCCAAGCTTCTGCCCCTCTCTGTCACACTCAGAAAAGCTGTGGTGATACCTCTTGGGAGATCTTGGTGCTGGATCTGTCCCTTTTTACAGTAGCATAGACACTGAGATAGATGCACTCTTGGTCACTGTACTCATCCTGAGAGCTAGAAGACATCAAGACCCATCTAGCTATTTGGCATACATTCTGTCATATCTGGGTTCACATCTTATTTTGTGGAGAATCTTTTTGTCTCTGATATGCATTCTTTGCTTCTTTGACACAATGTCCCCAAAGAGAGAAGTTTACATAGTGAGGGAGGCAAGAGATTTGAGTCTCTAGTCTCTTCCTTTACTCAGGATCTTTGCCTGGCTGAAAAACTCTGTGTGTGTGCGTGTGTGCGTGTGTGTGTGTGTATGTGTGTGTGTGTGTGTGTGTTTGATCAATACAAAGAATATATAGAACTATATAGATGTATATAGAATATATATGTATATAGAAAGAATAAAAATATGCTTTAAGATATATATCTTAATCTCTAAGAAACATATTTTAGAGAATGTATATGTTTATATAGAAATAGATTTATCTATATCTATGGGTTTATCTACATTATCTATACCTATAGGTTTATTTATATAAATATAGATAGACATAGATGTATTCTGTATAGACATAGATAGGCATTGATATACTCTCTAAGATATATGTCTATCTGTATACAGATAAACCTGTCTATATGGATAAACCAATCTATATATATATAGAGAGAGAGAGAGAGAGATTTATGGATACAGACATATCTCTCTATTGATATAGAGAAAATGCTTTTTCTTTAAGATATATGTGTATATCTGTGTATATAAGAGAGAAAAGAGATGGAAAGTTTAGGAAACAGTGATAAGTAGATATCCCAAAGAAAAACAGACAAGAAAACTTGAATAGATAATTTACAGGAGAAATGGCCCTGAAGCCTGTTCCCCAAGGGTTCTGGGGAAGCATTTTCTCCTGATGGCCCAACAGTAGACTATGGCTGACACAACATAGTCCTTAACTTGCAAGAAGGGCTGCTGTGATTAATACAGTTGCTCTCTCCATATCTGCTTTCTGGCTTATTTTTCAGCCCACCAGGAGACACTTTTCTGTGTTGCCTTACTGTTGAACACCAGACTCAGTAAAGGACTTCTCGCAAGTAGTCTTTTCTTACCTACTTTTGATCTTTATCATTAGCAGAGCAGACTGAGCTGGTAACAGGAGGAGAAGATGGCAGGAACCTGTAGCAGTGATCGCAGCAGTAGTGGAGAAGCAGTGGAAGGATTCCAGAAGGTTCAAGGCCAAAATCAACTAGGACAGTGAGGGCAGGCACAAGACAGTGGAAATAGAAGTTCGAGAGTCTGAAGAAAGTAGGCTACACAGAACTAGAGAAGAGAAATTGTAGATTCTGGTCATTAGCAAAGTTTCATGAAGACACTGAGCCTTATGGGCACAGTGAGTCAAGACTGAACAGAAGCAAACAGACATTTGAATTGCTTGCTAAACTGCTGAAAAGCTTATCAGTAGCCCTCAGTTCTCCTCAATTACCTTATGGCCTCTAGCTTAATCCATCTCCCAGGAAATCACAAATGGCAGCAGGATTCTACAATCAGAAAGTCACGTGGTTCTGTACTTCTGTCCACTAAAAGGAGCAGACTTTGAAGATCTTTTTTTAGGAGAACAGACTCCTGAGGGAAGAGGTTGGCAAATTACATCAGGATGACAAGCACACCTACCTTGTTCTATGTTTAAAAAAAAATACTCTCTTGACTTACTTCACTTTGTTCTTTCTGCCCTGTGGATGGTTGTCTAGATCAGGCTGTGTTTGACTTGATTCCTCAAAACTTGGTCTCTAGTGGATGCCAGTGGCTTACCCTATAATCTTAGCTACTTAGGAGGCTAAGAGTTGAGGATTGCTGTATGAAGCTAACCCAATCAGGAAGGTCCATGAAACTTATCTCCAAAATAACCACCAAATGTAGAGGTATGACTCAAGTAGTAGAATGCCACCTTAAGTGAAAAAAACTAAAGGTCAGTATCCAGGCCCTGAGTTCAAGCTCCAGCATCAACACACACACACACACACACACACATGGACAAATGGACGCAGTCAAACACACAAAACAAAAAAAAAACTGATCTCTACCTCAAATAACATTTTTTACTTAAAAATATGTACAGTGATTTAAGCTAGGCATAGAAAGAAAATTCGTGCATGTTCCCACTCATATGTAGAACCTGCAAATGATGAAAAGAGTATACAAGTAAAGATAATAAAGAATAACAATCATAAAAACGTTGGTGTCATCAAAGATCTTTAGTGGTTACTAGAGTTTGGGAAGGGTACAGGACTGAGAACAGAGAGAGATTAGTGATTACGTAAAAAATAATAATAAATTCCAAGAAAGTTCTAGAGTTCTATAGCACAGTGAGTGGCTATAATTACCCATGATTTATTCTCCTACTCTCTCTCCTCCCTTTCTCTCAACTCAAGGCCTCACACTAGCTAGGGAGGATCTCTACTATTGAGCCATACCTCCAGCAACAATTATTTATATTTGATTTCAAAACAGAAAAAATAATCTTGAATGTTTCCCACATGAAGACATGATATTTCAGAGAATGAATATGCTATAGTATATCCCATAATGATACACTTTTTTCAATGTTTTAAATAATTTTTTCAAAGCATAAGCAGGTAAGATATTCCATCTGTTTTCCATGAGCATGAAGAGCAGGACCTTAGGTATACCTTCAGGAAGAAAGTTGATGATTATCCCCAGCTCATTCTGCCGCAATCTGTTTTTGCTCCTCAGTTACAAGGCACTCAAAGGGATATATAAAATTGGGGGATGTATAAAATTTGGAAGCATCCTGAACAGAAAGGTTCAAGGAAATAGGATACTTCTGCCTGGAGGCCAGGAGCTTGGGCATTCTGGTACAGAGGATATGTTTCCACGATAACAATGTTCCAAAAAATTAAGAACAAAAGATTTCTGCCAGACACTGGTGGCTTACGCCTGTAATCCTAGCTACTCAAGAGGTTGAGATCTAAGGATCACAGTTGGAAGCCAGCCTAGGCAAGAAAGTCCATGAGATGCTTATCTCCAATTAATCACAGAAAAAGCTATAGCTCAAGTGGTAGTAAAGTGTGAGCCTTGAGAAAAGGAGCTTAGGGACATTGCCCAGATCGGAGGTCAAGCCCAGGACTGGCAGAAAAGAAAAAGATCCCTAACTGGAAAATGCAGACTAGATGATATTTGCAAAGACAGATAATTAAGTATAATTGGGAGAATGATTTGAAGCTAGGATGGGCAGAGAACAGGAAGCTGATGAAGCCAGTTTATAGTTGTTATAAGGGCAATGGTCTTTACCAGGTCAGTAACACACAGAGGAGAGTGAGATGCTGGTCAAAGGAGAAAGAGGCTTGAGATTTATTGTAGACTATTGTGACTACAATCATATATTGTAGATTAAAAATTGCTAAAAGAGTGGTGTAAGTGTTTTTACCATCAGATGGTAAGCAAGTGAAGTAATGAATATGTGAATTAGCTGAATTTAGCCATTCTACAATGTACATACGTTTCAAAACATCATGTAGTACGCTATAAGCCTACAATTTTTGTTGATTAAAAATAAATCAATATTGTGTTTTAGAAGGATCCTGGGCACAGTGGTTCACACCTAGCTACTTGGGAGGCTGAGATTAGGAGGATAAAGTGGGAAGCCAACTCAGAAAACAAAAAAGTTCAAGAGACATCCAGCTCAACCAATTAAAAGCTGGATATAGAGGGGTATGCCTACCATCCAAGCTACAAAGGAAGCATAAATAGGAGGATCACAATCCAGACAGGTCCAAGCCAAAAGCCAGACCCCATTTGAAAAATAGCAAAAGCAAGATTGGTTGGAAAAGTGACTCAAGTAGTAGAAAGCCTGTCTAACAAGCTCAAGGCTCTGAGTTCAAACCTAATGTCATAAAAAGAAGTTGCACAATATTTAAGTACTTAAGGCAAAATTTATTCTTAATAGCTATTATCAGATTTAATAATGCAATAAATGGAAGGCTGCTTATTTAAAATATTTAGCTTATCTTTTCAACATGAACTTACACGTAAACAGCACAAAAACAAATCCATGAAGAAACACAAACATAAAATAAATAAATAAATGTTTAAAAAACACACACACACAAGAAGGAAGTGGTGCTATGGCTCAAGTAGTAAAGTGCTCACCTTGAGTTGAAGAGCTCAGGTACAGCACCCAGGCCTAGAGTTCGAGCCCCGCGACCAACACACACACACACACACACACACACACACACACACACACACGAAATGTAAACTTTCCCAAGCAGAGGATATGCTCTTGAACTGCATAGTTCTAAGTTGGATACAAAGAGTCATCAGATTCACGTGCAACCCCATTGGTCCAGTCAGAACTAAAAAATAAAACACTCAAACCCCAGATGCATCCATTCCTCTCCAACTACATCCAACTGATCACAGCTCAGTCTCCTGGCACAGGAGCCTTAGCTGGGTGCCACAGTCTGGCTGCTGTGGCGAGTCTCACACTTTTTGTGGAGACCTCACACCTATCTTTGGCAATTCTTTTTAATCTAGACAGGCTGTTTTAAGTGTATTTTTAGTTCAACTTCTTGGCACTGTTGTGAGTGCTTTTCAAGATGATTAGGAACATATATTGAGGACAGAATGGCAGAAAATTAGAGGGAGGGTCCCTGAAACCCATTCACTGCACATGAAACCTCCCTCCAGCTCCTATATGGGAAGGTCCTCCATCTTCCTCTCCATCTTACCTTTGCTATCTGATGTGCTTAGGATCCAGAAGCCTAGGCTGGCTGTAGTCTAATAAATCAAACTGAACTTTGACATGAAATAAAATAGAAAGCTTTTAAAGATATTACTTTTTTGCACATTAAGCAAAGAGTCATATTCTCCAATGGGCTGACCTTTATATGACTTTGGGAGCTAAGCATATGTCTTCAAGCTTAGAAGTTATGATTCCCAAACATCCATAAGGGTAGACGCTACAGCAGAGGAGGGGAGGAACAGCCTAAGAGAGGTGTCAGATTTGCCTGCTTGATACACACATGGAAACCCCTTTTCTTTTTCTTCACTGAAAAAGCTTAAGAAATAAGGCAACAAGACAAACAAGAATTAGCTGGAGAGAAGGCCACATGGAGAATCCCACGTCCTGTCTTAAAGGGACCGACTTTAGTTCCCTCCTCCATACCAGGCTTAAAACGCTTTTCCTTAGAAGATGTTAAGAAAGACAAGACATGGCTCAAAAACTGGGACAATTAAAGGCATCAGTAGCTTGTGCTTATGATACTAGCTACTTAGTATTAATAGAACCAAAATCTGAGGATTTGGTTTGAAGCTAGCTCAATAGGAAAGTCTAAGAGACTCTTATGACCAATTAACCACCAAAAAGTCAGAAGTGGAGGTATGGCTCAAATGGCAGAGTGCCAGCCTTGCACAAAAAAATCTGATAAACAGCACCCAGGTTCTGAGTTGAATCCCAGTACCACCACCAAAACAAAACAAGTGTGAGTGTGAGAATAAAAAGACTTGGGGACTTGCCCTAAGGAAAAAAGGATTGTAAGTGACAAATCATTCAATACCCTGCCCTTAGTTTTCACTTAATAGATGTAAGATTTGGGGGGAAAACCTTTAGGACCCTTTCAGGGTCCAACATTATGTGATTATACAAATGGAAGTCTCATCAAGCTAGAGAAGAATTTGATTGTGTATCCAAGTCTCCATGTGGGTATGTAATGGTTATTATACCATTACTACCTGGTGAATTGATTTTCCTCAATTACTTGTGGTAGAGTCTAAGATACGATAACTATTTTACTGCCATAAATCATAGATTACAACCCAAGAAAAATGCCGACTCACAAAAAAAGCCTTTCTATGAATTAAATGAAAACTTTTCAACTTGATGGGGCCAGTAGAAAGAGCACAAATGGATGGATAAAGAAATGTTTCCTAGCGGGGCTCTGGTATAATCCTAGCCACTCAGAAGGCTGACATCTGAGAGTCAAGGATCATAGCCAGCCTGGACAGAAAAGTCTGATACTCTGTTCTCCAATCAACTGGCAAAAATCTGGAAGTGGACATGTGGCTCAAGTGATAGAGCATCAGCCTTGAGTGAAAAAGCCAAAGCAAAAGCTCAAGGTGCTGAGTTCAAGCCATTTAAATATATGGCAGAAAAGCAAGATCTTAATTTGAGAAGGCACCATTGTTTGGGGACTTGGTAGAGAGGGGAGAAGGCTTGTATATTTGCCTGTCCAAGGAAGAGAGGAGATTATGTTATACTTGGTCATACATGGCCATTCATGCACCTATACAGGTGACCTAAGAGATACTGATTCTATTATAATATTCATGCCCAGATCTTTAGCGTCTCCTTTATACACCAGGCAGTTGACAGGGAGGGAAGACCTGTCTGCTTCCTCCCAGTGTGGATGTTGGGTGTGGCTGTAGAATGACGGTCACTTGGGCTCGAAACATAGTGAGATCTTCTTACAGCTGTTTCCTGTTCAAACATGATGCCAACAGCCTCTTCAGCATTAGCCGCCCAGATCTGGTGTACTTTGCCTCTGTGTCTAGCAAGTATACCAACATTGGCTTGAGCAGCACAGTGATCAGAAAGCATTGGGATTGCTACCACATACATAGCAGCATTTATTTGTGTAACCTCCCTTCTCCAGTCACATGTTAAATGATGTTAATAGCTGACTCCTCTTGTAAGTTAGTAATTTATCAAATACAGGCTCAGTTATAAGACGTCACAACAAGCATCAGGCTGTGTGTCAATGTGGGATGTTATCATCACTCACCCCTGCGGGGTATGTGGCAGCCATCCTAGACCTCTCTGCCACATAAAAGACATCTCTGCCTCCTGCCACCTGGAACAAACATCTTGCTTCTGTCTGTTTTATTGATCACTGTCTCATTCCCTTCCTTGCTTAGAAAAATCTTTCTCTTGCTGATGCCTCTTAATTTCCTTCTCTCTTGACTGTTATTTCGGCAGCTCTGCTATTTAGCTCTATGGTGTCATAGCAGACAGTTGGTGGGAAAGGAACTATGCTAAATGGTATTGCATCAAAATCCAGAGCTGGCTTCTCACTGGTTAGAAAATTCTCTCCTAAGTGCATGGAAGTTTAATTGCTTCAGGGCTTTGTTGAAAGGAAAATCAGACCCTTTAATTCCCACCATCCCAACTTTACAAACAAAACATAATCCTCTCAAGAAGTAATCCAGGGAACCTTTATTGCCAACAGAGGCAAAGCTGTGACCATTTTTCCTCCCTGCTTGGAAGAGGGTCTTGCACATAGCTGCTGCAGGTTCACCAGTCCTGGCTCTGGAACCCTGACAACCAGAATTCCTGCCCACTTGTTAGATAGCTATGTGGTATTTGAAGAGTTGTGCATATTCTCCTCAACACGTTTGAACTTGGAGGAAAACAAAATCCTGCCTGTCTCCTTGGAAGCTGAGGGTGTGTGGGATGCTGGCATGAATGATGGTGCCAGCTTGGCCATCACGGAAGCTGGGGATTCCGTGCTTGGCTCTGACTCTGACTTGCTGTGTCACTGTGAGTAGTTCCCTTCTCCTCAGTCTCCTGATCCACGACAGAGTTCATAAACTGTTGAGAAAAAGGCTGCCTTTGTTCATTTGCCAAGAAAAAAATATATAATGTGTGTGTGTGTGTGTGTGTGTGTGTGTGTGTGTGTGTGTATATAATGCTGTAGAAAATGAGATTTGAAGCCAGATCATTCTAACTGTTATCTCTATGCCTAATCTGCTCAGGCTTCAGTTTCCTCATCCTTAAATGAAGACAAAATGGTAAGAGATCTAGCTCTTCCACTCATGCATGTCTTTCCTTGGAGGGTATGAAAGCAGATTTTGTGGACAAAACATTCAAACGTAAGCCTTTGTGGACAAAACATTCAAATGTGTGCCACACCTCTATAAGAAAGTTGGCTGTCCTGGGTCTTTAAGACCCCTGATAGGCAAATGCTGGTGGCTCCTGCCTGTAATCCTAGATGCTCAGGAGGCTGAGATCTGAGGATCCAGGTTTAAAGCCAGCCCAGGGAGACAAACCTCAGTGACTTTTATCTCTGATTAACCAGCAAAAAGCCAGAAGTGGAGCTGTGGCTCAAGTGGTGGAGTGCCAGCCTGGAGTGGAAAAAGCCAACTGAGAGCATTGAGGCCCTCAATCCAAGTGCCAACACTGGTGCAGAAAACAAACAAGCAAAAATACTCCTGCTATTCTAACCGTTCCTACTGATGATTTTTTCACAGTCTCTTAAATCCTGAAGCTAGGGTTGCAAACATTAGCAATAATAAAACCTATCACTTGTGGAAAACTCACTATCAGTCTATCAAAGATGTTTCAAATATAAATTTCAAATATATATGTATATACCTATATATCTATATAGGTATATATGTTTGTATATACATATACTTATATAGAGAGATAAGTATGTATGATAGTTATGTACATGTGATATGTGTATAAATATAAATATATAAATTGGTTTATCTATATCTCTATATATGTCTATCTAAGTCTGCCTATCTATGCTGGGGATTTAACTCAGAGCTTGGATGTTGTCCCTGAGCTTTTTTGCTCAAGGCTAGCAAGGATGGTTAATTGGAGACAAAGAGTGTCATGGGTTATTTTGCCTTGATCCTCAGATCTCAGCTTCCTGAATAGCTAGGATTATAGGCATGAGCCACAAACACCCAGCAGAACTATATGTTTTAATCACTGAAATTTAAGGTGGTACATGCTGAGTGACAATGGGATTGTACACTCAAATGTCCTGATGGATCTGGAGGAAAAAATAGTCACTTCACATTACCTAAATTGCAATGGCAATGTGTGAAGCCCAGCCCATCTCCCACATGACTAAGACAGAGCTCCACAGGACCTAAACCCATTTTCATTTCAGTCACAAAAGGCCAGGCAAAGTGGTTATTGAAACTTCTGTTGTTTTGCTCTCGCAGGACATAGGATGTTGACTCAGCCTCCCATGAGTGAGCCTGCTCTTCCTAGCCCCATTATTTGGGGATTAATGGAAGCAAAAGTTTCTCACAATGGCCCCAAGGACAGGAGGCTCCTCTCAGCCTGGGTTCAGATGGGCTCGCCAGCCAGCAGAGGGAAAGGGCATAGCTTTGATCTAAGCATCGAATCCAGAATCGAAATCTTAGCACCTCCCTAGATTTAAGGAAACTTAAGCCTTTTGTTCATCATTTCACAGATGCAATATAGAGAGAAGGATATTTACCTGGATTCCACATTAAATAAACAAGAAAGTTGAAGCAAGTATTACTTGTGAAGTCCAAATTCCTGGGGGTAGATTCAAAGTCAGAACCTTGACTTGCCACTCCATAACGAACTCCTGCAACACTTGCCAGACAGTGGGTACTACAAACCTGGGGAGAACGTGCACTGGCAGGAAAAGAAGAAGAGAATTCATCCTGGGAGCCCATAACTCTTACTGCTTATGTTCAGGGAATAAATCACTTGGTATAATAATAGAATTGAAGGCACTGGAGTGAGACATCACAATAGTTCCCTCTTTTTCTGGGGGGGAGGGGGAGTGGCATTGTCATCTTGCTCAGAGGCAGAGGCAATTGACCTAGTGAGGGAGAATGGGTTTCTTCTGCCCCAAGTAGCTCATTCCATCTACCCACGTGGGGCTGATTATCTTTCCACCATTCTTACTGACCTTGGATCCGCTTTCTAGGATGAGGCCTAATGTCGATGAGCCTTATTTTCGTGATTAGTCTTCCTGTGTATTTTAGAGAGAAAGGATGGTTTGGGAGCTGGGAGGGACTTCAGAGGCCATCCTACCCAATGCCCTCGTTTTTAGGTAAGTTTGAGTAATTTGCCAAGGTCAAAGAGCTGTCAAGGTTTCCAATCTTACTGAAACGTCTTGAGTACTCCAGCTTTAAGATGGGACAGCACATCTGATGAGGGACCAGATCAGCCATGCAGTGCCCAGGAAACCAAGTGGGATAGAGGAGGATTAGTAGAGGTGGTGATGGGAGGGAGGGAGCAGACTCAGGTTCAGTTGTGGGAGAATTATTGATGACAAGTCCAAGTGTAAGGAAATGCTAAGTCACTCAGAAAATCCTGAGCCACTCTGGATGCAAGCAAAATCAAGGGGATGGAAAGGAAATGACTGGTTTGACTTCTGTGATTTCATTCAGAGTTTAACTGTTGTCATGGCTGAGACGCAGGAAGCAAGATGATCGTTTAACTGTTGTCATGGCTGAGACACAGGAAGCAAGATGATCGTTTAACTGTTGTAATGGCTGAGACACAGGAAGCAAGATGATCTACCTCTAACATACCTTGGTCCTGGTGACACCTCTGTGTATTCCCCCATGTATCAGACCAGGGAAGATCTCAGAATTTATACAATTCACAGAGCCATACAAAAGCTGCCTATCAAAGGGTTTGAGATGAAAGTTGTTGGGCAGAATTGCTATGCAACAACTAGAGCTATGCAAATCATGGCTACTTGATTAAGGATCTGTCAAAAACTAAAAGGGATTGTCCAAAAAGAAATATACTCTTCACCTGACTTATGTAACTGTAACTCCCCTGTATATCACCTTCACAATAAGTTTATTTTATTTTATTTTTTGTCAGTCATGGGGCTTGACCTCTGGGCCTGCGCACTGTCCCTCAGCTCCTCAGCTCAAGGCTAGCACTCTACCACTTGGACCACAGAACCACTTGCAGCCTTTTCTGTGTATGTGGTGCTGAGGAATTGAACTCAGGGTCTCATGCATCTGAGGTAAGCACTCTACCACAGAACCACCTTCCCAGCCCATAATAACAATTTTTAAAAAGAAAAAAAAATTTTAACCCAGAAGGGTTAAAATTTCCATGGTCTAAATTTTATGTTACTTTTTGGTGTTGGTCCTGCAGCTTGAACTAAGGACCTAGGTGCTGTACCTGAGCTGTTTTGTTCAAGGCTAGCACTTTACCACTCAAGCCCAATTCCACTTGCAGCCTTTTGATGTTTAATTGGAGATAAGAGTCTCAAAGTCTTTCCTGCCCCAGCTTGCTTTGAACCACAATCTTCAGAACTCAGCCTGCTGAGTAGCTAGGATCACAGGCATGAGCCACCAGCACCCAGCTTTCTAAATGTTATTTCTGCTCTTCTACCAACAGCAAGATCTTTTCCAAACCATTTCCTCTTATAAAGCCTCCATATACTTTTCTAGAATCACAAAGTACATTCTAAATCTTCTAATGATTACTTGCCCCTTAAGCTCTTGGCTTGTGTATGATGATGCTTGCCTGAATCTGCTGACCTGTGCCCTCACATCCAGGGCCTTGCATTGCATTTTAACTGCCTTAAATGACAAGACTCAGCAAAGATCTGGTTGCAGCAGAAATGCAAAGTAGGAGGTTTCAAGGAAGATGAAGATCCACAGACAGAGGATGGGCAGTGAGAATTCCTTGGGCAAGGAAGACAGAGCCAAGGCTGCATGTGCTGACAGATGGACCCAGGAAGGAAACAAAGAAACAGGGTAGCATCCTGGGTGCAATTGAACTGAACTCTTTTCCTTTCTGCACCTGTATGTATGTGTGTATATGTGTATGTGTGTGTGTGCGTGCTGGGGGCCTCCTATAAAAACACTTCTTCTTTCCCTTTTCTACATAATAGAAACAGCTATCAGCCCCTCCTTTGAGAGGCTATCTTCCCCATAAAATAAACCAACCCAGTCCCCTTCATTGTACTCTTCTTACATTAGCAGTTCGATCTATATGCTGATGGTAGCCCATGCATTAAATAGCTAAAGGCTGCAGCCTGTGAATGCTAAGAAGAAGCTTCAGAGGACAGGATGTTTAGCTCGGCAACTGATAGAGGCTAGAGTATGTGAAGAACCAGACTCAGGAAGAGGAGGGATATTCCAGAGGCCACCAACTCAAGATGGTGGGGCCTTGATGTTCAGTGGGGTGGGGGGGAACGGAAGGGGGCAACCAGGGCAGAGCATGTCTCTAGATAGAGGAGAGAAGTCAAACTTTATGTCTTTTCTCTCTCTCTCTCTGTATATATATGTGTGCACACACACGCGAGAGCGCGCACACACGCGCACACACAAGTTCTGGGGTTTGAACTCAGAGCCCAGGTACTGAGCTTGAGCTTCTTTTGCTCTTTTGCTCAAGGCTAGTACTCTACCACTTGAGCCATAGCTCTACTTCTGGTTTCTGGATTTTTTTAGTAGTTGTTATTAGAGATAAGAGACTCATGGACTTTCTGGCTTGCACTGGCTTTGAGCCACAATCCTCAGATCTCAGCCTCCTGAGTAGCTAGGATTAAAGGCATGAGTCACCAGCACCTAGCAGGATTTTATTTTTTTCTGATATCTTCAATAAAAGTCTTAGATACTGATCCTTATATATCACCCTACACCAGAATCAACTCCAAATGAATCAAAGACCTCGGAGTCAAAGCGGACACTCTGAAAACATTACAGGATGGAATAGGAGAAACCCTAGGTCTCCTTGGCACAGGCCGAAATTTTCTTAATAGAGACCCAGAAACACAACAAATCAAAGAAAGGTTGGACAAATAGGATTGTATGAAATTGCAGAGCTTCTGCATGGCAAAGGACCATAGCTAGCAAGATCAATAGAAAGCCCACGGATTGGGAGAAGATCTTTACTAGCCATACAACGGACAAGGGTCTCATATCTAAAATATACCTTGAACTCAAAAAATTAAATCCCCCAACAACAAATCTTCAAAGAAACAACTGCTCAATAAATAAGTGGGCTAAATACTTAAAGAGAAACTTCTCTGAAGAGGAAAGAAGGATGGCCAATAGACACATGAAGAAATGCTCAACCTCCCTAGCCATAAAAGAAATGCAAATCAAAACAACATTGAGATACCACCTCACTCCAGTTAGAATGGCTAAAATCAAGAACTCTAATAACAACAGATGCTGGAGGGGATGTGGACAGAAGGGAACCTTACTGCATTGTTGGTGGGAAGTGTCAACTTGTTCAACCACTTTGGAAAGCAGTATGGAAGTTCCTCAAAAGACTCCACATAGAGCTCCCCTATGGCCCAGCAATCCTACTTTTGGGAATTTACCCAAATGTTTACAAACAAGACCACACTAAAGCTACCAGCACAACTATGTTTATTGCAGCATTATTTACTATAGCTAAGATATGGAACCAACCCAGATGCCCTTCAGTAGATGAAAGGATCAAGAAAATGTGGTATATATACACAATGGAATTCTATGCCTCCATCAGAAAGAATGACATTGCCCCATTTGTTAGGAAATGTAAAGGCTTGGAAAAAAATTATATTAAGTGAAGTAAGCCAGGCCCAAAGAAACATAGGTCCCAGGTTTCCCTTATTTGCAATATCTAGTATATGTCTGAGTCAAGCAGAAAAGGTCAGATAAGGTGATGTTAGGGAAATGAACCCTAAGGTATGTATTCAAATGTTTTTTTTTCTTTCATGTGATTGTTTCTAACACATTTATAAGATTATTTCTTTGTTGCTTTGTATGTCCCTCCCCCACAGTATAACCCCTGCTTTCACTGTATTTGATGTCGGTATAATTTGTGGAGGGGAAGGGGAAAAACAAATCATTTAAATAGGGATTCAGGTGGACCCACTGCAACAATGAGATGTACAAGTCGTTATGTCAAAAACAAACTTTACAACTTTGGGGGGGGGATTGTGTGGGAGGGCAGGGGGAGGATGGGAAGGGAGGGGAAGAGGAAACAAAGGAGGAGGCTACAATGCTTGATAAGAAATATACTCATTATCTTGCCCATGTAATTGCAACCCCTCTGTACAGTATTTTCACAATTAAAAAAAAAAATACTTGGTGACCCAATTACATAGCTATCATCCTGATGGCCAGTGTTCTTGAGGCAAGTGAGTTTATGAACTTAGCAGGAGAAAATTCTCTGAGGTCTGAAACTTGTCCCTAATGAGAGACACCCCTGAAACAAGCAGCCTTTGCTCCTCCCAACAGTATAATGACCATTGGGGAATGAAAAAGAAGGTCTGGATAAAAATTGTTGGATGTGATGAATAACAAGCCAGCTCATGGCAGGTGTTCTTAGAACAGTCAGGTAGTAGGGGTGATTTGAGGACAGGAGGGAACAAACAGGAGCAGGGGACTAGATGAGTATTTAAGAGGGAGCCCAGGAGCATCCAGACTCCCCATATAAGGCCATCCCCAGCTGTGATCTCCAAGGGAGCTCTGAGCATTGGAGCTGTGCTCTGGGATTGTCACTGGCTTTGTGATGCAGTAAAAAGAGTGGAATCAGTGATCTTTTGCACTTTGAAGGCTATGCAAAATGGATTCCTCATTCTTCTTACTGGACAGGTTTTCTTCTCCCTCCAGGTAAAGAAAAGTTTAAAAATAATTAGAAGCCGGTCGGTCGCTGGTGTCTCACACCTATAATCCTAGCTGCTCAGGAGGCTGAGATTTAAGGATCACGGTTCAAAGCCAGCCCAGGCAGGAAAATCTATGAGACTCTTATCTCCAATAAACCACCAAAAAACTGGAAGTGGTGCTGTAACTCAAGTAGTAGAGTTCTTGCGTTGTGCTGAATAGCTGAGGGACAGCGCCCAGGCCCAGAGTTCAAGCTTATGACTGACTGATGATGATGATGATGACGACGACGACGACAGAGAAGGGGAAGGAGAAGGAGAAGGAGAAGAAGAAGGAGAAGAAGAAAGAAGAAGAAGAAGAAGAGGGGGAGGAGGAGGAGGAGGAAGAGAGCAGGGTGCACACTTGTAATGCTACTCAGGAGGCTGAGATCTGTGGATTGTGGTTCAAAGTCAGTCCAGACAGGAAAGTCTGTGAGATTCTGATCTTTAATCACCAAAAAAACACAGACATGGAGTTGTGGCTCAAGGTGGTAGAATGCTAGTCTTGAGTAAAATAGCTGAGAGACAACACCCAGGCCTTGAGTTCAAGCCCTACACGTACACACACACACACATACACACACACACACACACCACATACACACACATACACACACAGTCAAAGTGACTGGAACATTTGTGTGTGTGTGTGTGTGTGTGTGTGTGTGTGTGTGTGTTTTACTAGGGATTAAACACAGAGACTCAGTACTTGGTACTCAGCTATGTAAGCCACACCTCCAGCTTTTTTGTTTTAGTTTACTTTTTTTAGGTTGACTCTCCACTTTTGCTCAGGCTGCTCTTAGACCTAGATCCCCC
>NW_012267226.1:6560200-6571965 GCF_000151885.1 Dipodomys ordii
AGAAGAGGAAGAAGAAGAGGAAGAAGAGGAGGAGGAGGAGGAGGAGGAGGAGGAGGAGGAGGAGAGCAGGGTGCCAGTGACACACTTGTAACGCTACTGAGGAGGCTGAGATCTGTGGATTGTGGTTCAAAGTCAGTCCAGACAGGAAAGTCTGTGAGATTCTGATCTCTAATCACCAAAAAACACAGACGTGGAGTTGTGGCTCAAGGTGGTAGAATGTTAGTCTTGAGTAAAATAGCTGAGAGACAGCACCCAGGCCTTGAGTTCAAGCCCTACACGTACACACACACACACACATACACATACACACACCACACACACACACCACACACACACACACATACACACACACACACATACACACACAATCAAAGTGACTGGAACATTTGTGTGTGTGTGTGTGTGTGTGTGTATGTGTGTGTGTGTGTGTGTGTGTGTTTTACTAGGGATTAAACACAGAGACTCAGTACTTGGTACTCAGTTATGTAAGCCACACCTCCAGCTTTTTTGTTTTAGTTTACTTTTTTTAGGTTGACTCTCCACTTTTGCTCAGGCTGCTCTTAGACCTAGATCCCCCTATCACTTTCTGAATAGCTTGGATTACAAGCCTGAGTCACCATGCCCAGCTTGGTTGAGATAGGGCTCTACCTTTTTGCCTGGGCTAGCCTTGGACTGAAATCCTCCTACCTCTGCCTACCATGTAGCTAGAACATGTACATAGAACTTCTTTCAAGATGTATGCTTGATGCTTGATGTTTCCCAAGCCTGAGATGGAGCATTGAGTGAACCCATCTCAGAACTAGCCTCAGAGCTATGATAACACCTTCTTGCCTCCCTTGGCGATCACACAGAAGAAGTTAGCATAGAATATCTTGGTTATGCCACACTTAATGTGTTTGATATCCACAGCTCCCTGACTTCTCATTTCTAAGACTTTGTACCCTAGATAGAAAGTGAGCTATCTCATCTAAGTCTCTTTAAAAGCCAGGTGGACATTTTCAAAATAATGTGCCCTTTTAGCACCTTCCCTCAAAGCAAAAGGCTGATTTTCCATGATAAAACTACCTCTTTTATTAACTGATCACTGCATGTGGGGGCAGGGCAGATTTGTACCCTCATGCTGACCACCTTGTTATTATTCCATTGTGACCACCATGTACATCATCCCAGCCTGGACCATCTTATTGGGCTGGTTTTCTTGAGTTCTCTATGGGAAAAAAAAATTAGTGCTGCTTCTTTGAAGGCATGCTCAGTGTGACTTCTTCTGAGACGGAAGCCATGAATGTCATCCCATTCTGAGAGGGCTTGTCTAGTCCCAGCTCTGCTGAAAGATTCACAAAACCATCTAGTGGAGTACCCCTTGACCATATTTTGTGAACTAGACACTTCCCCTTCATTCTACAGATTCAAAGGAGTTGAGCTACTGGCCAGTGTTGGATACCATTACTGGTAGTTCAATGCTGGTCACCCTTCCTAGTCAATATGGGCTTAATGTCTTCAATGGGAAGATGATCCTTCTCACTTCTGAGTGGTTAAATGAGGACCTTGCATGTCCAGGGCCCCAGAAGCTTCATCCCCTCCATCCCAGCCAGAACCCCCAGCATCTCAGAGAAACCTACTTACCATCCTCGGATTACTATTGAAAAATTAAAAAGTTCAAGAAAAAGATTTGGGCCAGGTGTCAATGGCCTGTCATCCTAGCTATTCTAGAGGGTGAGATCTGAGGGAGGGTTGTGGTTTGAAGCCAGCCCAGGCAGGATAGTCTGTGAGATTCTTTTCTCTAATGAATTAACAAAAATCCAGACATGAAATTGTGGCTTGAGTGGTAGAATGTCATTTGGGAGCAAAAAACCTAAGGGATAACCGGGAGCCAGTGGCTCACGCCTGTAATCCTAGCTACTCAGAAGGCTGAGATCTGAGGATCACGTTTCAAAACCAGCCTGGGCAGGAAATTTCATGAGACTCTTATCTCCAGGTCACCATCAGAAGTAGCACTGTGGCCCAAGTGGTGGAGCACTTGCCTTGAGCTGAAGAGCTCAGAGACAGCACCCAAGCCCAGAGTTCAAGCCCGACATCCAACCAAAGAAAAAAAAAATCTAAGGGACAGTGCCCAGATCCTGAGTTCAAACCCCAGTGCCAGCACAAAGAAGAAAACAAAAAAGAAAGTAAGTTTGGATTGAGAGCCTCGGGAGCTCTTTGGTATAAGAAACTCTGCTTCTTGAACTACTTTTGAATCATTCACCTCTTTAGACAGCCTCCCCTCTCTGGAGGCAGGTGAGACAGGCAGGAAAAGAAGCTGCAGCCAGCTTCAGTCCTGAATCATCGATGACTCCACTTGCTTCTCTTCCACCCATTAATCACCTCCAATTATGGCTTCTGACTGAGCCTCGAGTCACACAGCATCACCTCCTCTGTCAACCCTAGCCTCCTTCTTAACAGAGGCTGCCTGTTCATCCAAGGTGCTGACTAGGTGCTGTACTTCTTGTAGTCCCCAAAATGGTACCCTGGCAGCCAAGTGACTTAAGAAGAAAAACCCACCTTCTTCCCTCTCACCATCCGTTCTTAACACCATGAGTTCCTTGGGGGGGAGGGGGGGCTAAAAGAGAAAAGGACATAAAATTCCTTCCTTGTGGCAGCGTGTGGAAGACTCTGAACCCCTCCATTAGCTGATTGGATAATACCTGTTGTGTTTTAACTCCACAGTGACTAATAAAGCTTGTTCTCATTTCCACTAATTACTCAGCCTCTTAGAGCAGACTGCCATGCACATGTGTGGTGGGTGACACCCCCTTGGAGGGTGTCCCTTGGTTCCACCCACCCGCTTGCCCTCCATTCTCTCTGGCCTCACATTTCACACCTGCCTCTCTTCCACCCCTGCCAACCAAGCCGGGGGCCCAGCTGCTGCTCTGGAATTCCTAAGCATCCTCATTTTGGCTGCTGGCCCAGGCACATGGGTACCCAAAGGCATCATGCCATCTGCCCGCCTCAGGGGGTGTCACACTGGGCTCTCTGCCCTGAGCCGCTGGCTGAGGGAAGGGTACAAGGTCTCATGGGACATGGAGGTGGGCCGCAATGCTAGGATGCTGACTCTTTCTGAAGCGTGGTTTGAGGGTTACAAAGAGCTTCTCCAAGCCAGGTGTCCGTGGCTCACCTGTAATCCTAGCTATTCAGGAAGCTGAGATGTGAAGATCATGGTTTGATGCTAGCCTGAGGAAGGAAAGTCCATGAGACTCTTCTTCCAATTAGCCATCAAAAAGCTGAAAGTAAATGATGTATGGCTTAAGCGGTAGAGAGTTAGTCTTATGCAATAAAGCTAAGGGACAGTGCCCAGGCCCTGAGTTCAAGCCCCACTACCTGCAACAACAACAACAAAGAAATGTTGTTCTTTTTTATCTGTGTAGGGATCAGCCCTGATTGAGGTACAATTATCTTCTGAAATACCACTATTTCTGTTTGTTGCTGGTACAGTGGCTTGAACTCAAAACCTCATACTTCTTCTTGGCATACATCCATGGTGGGCAAATGCAAGGCCTTAGGGATTGTGTGGGTAGAAGAACCTTCTAGGGTAGCCTCTGAGGACTGCAACATACTTCTTCTCATGTTAGACTGGTTCCTTTGCTAAGCCTTCACTCAAGCCTGTCTGTTCAACCAGTTCCTGAGATCATTTGACTGAAAAACAAAAGCCATTGTGATTCAAGTTCTTACTTACCAGGGACCTTAGCATCTTGGAGAATCTGATAAAAACTACGACGTATAAAAAATACAAACAGAATTTGCACATACTCAGACACACAAATGTACTCATATTAGTTTGGGACAATTATCAGATCACCAAAGGATTTGTGTGAGTCCAAGTTCAATAAGTCTCTTTCCCAAAGAACCAAGAAGCATCTTATAACCTTATAATTATTATCATGGCTATCTTTTTATTTTCCTTTTTCTTTTCCTCTCCAACTTTTATACTAGGCTTTGATGCATGTGCAAGTGTGCGGCACACATGCATGCATGCGTGCACACACACACACACACACACACACACACAGCTTCCCTGGGCTCTGCCCTTGGCCAGTGCTGAAGCTATGGTGGTGGTTGCGATGGCAATGGTGATGGCTGTTGCTAGGAGAGCCAGGAGGCCAGAGTAGGGGGAGGAGAGTGAGCAGCCCAGCAGGGCAGCTAAAACCCCCTCCCTCTCCCCCCCTGTCTGAGTGCCTTAGGCCCTGGAAACGGTGTTCCCAGCTGGCTGCCATGGCAACAGCAAGCTTGGGAAGCTATTCATCATGGGCTGGACAGGTTCCCCAGCCTGTACTTGCACTTTCTTTTCCCTAAGTGGCTAATTGAGGTGTGAAAAGGTCTTCTGTGAGTGGGTAACAGGGCACAAAAGGCAAAGGATTGTCACCCAGCAGGCCCCCCTCCCTAAGAGGCAGACAGGCCAGGAAGGAAGTATGAGCTAGCTCCCAGGCAGAAGGTCCAAAAGCTGGGGGAATGCAGTCAAAAATATAGCCCACTCCTCTGCCAGCGTTCTCTGTTTGTGAGCTCCATCTCCTTCCCCAAGAGCCATCCCAAGGGATTTTCTTACAACCTCCTGGTGTGTCCCAGATAAGCTTCAGCCTGGTGACACCTGCTCCCTTCTAACCCAGCCATTCAGAAGATGCTGTTGGCTGAATTATCACTCAGGTGGTGGGGAGGGGCTGGAAAGGTAAGGCTGGGAATGGATGGCCTCTGACTCCAGTAGCTGAAGCTAAGGACAGAATAGAGAGGCTCTGGAAGCAGATTAAGGTTTTGTCAAAGTCCTGAGACTCCAATTCTAGGTAACGTTTACCATTATCAGCCTCTGAAAACACTGTCTTTGCTGCCCTTTCATTGAGTGATTAAACACAACCTAGCTTAATCATCAACAGAAATTTGATGGGTTGTTGTTGTTGTTGTTTGCTTGGTTTTTGAGTTTGGGTATTGGGCATTAACTCCAGGGCTTCATGAATGAAAAGCAAATGCTCTACTACCCAGCTAAACCCCAAACACCAAAGCAAAGGTCTTTTTTTGTTGTTTGGTTGGTTTGTGTGTGTATTAGGGCTAGAACTCATGGCCTGGAGTCTATTCCTTAGCTATTTCACTCCAGGCTGGTGCTTTATGACTTGAGCAACAGTAGCACTTTCAGCTTTTTGGTGATTAATTGAAGGTAAGTGTCTCATGGACTTTCTTGTCTGGGATGGCTTTGAATTACATTCATCAGATCTCAGCCTCCTGAGTAGCTATGATTACAGGTGTGAGCCATTGATACCTGATCAACTTTTCTGTTTGTTTCTTGTGCCAGTCCTGGAGCTTGAACTCAGGGCCTGGGTACTGTGTTCAAGGCTACCACTCTACCTTTTCAATTACAGCACCACCTCTGGCTTTTTGGTAGTTAATTGGACATAAGAGTTTCAGATATTCAATGGAATTCTATGCCTCCATCAGAAAGAATGACATTGCCCCATTTGTTAGGATGGAAAGACTTGGAAAAAATTATACTAAGTGAAGTAAGCCAGGCCCAAAGAAACATAGGTCTCATGGTTTCCCTTATTTGCAATAACTATTACATGTGTAGGACAAGAAGAAAAGGCCAAAAGCTATGTACCATATAAGATGATGTTAAGTGAAATGAACCCCAAGATAGGGAGACAAATACCTTTTTTCTTTCTTGCTGTTGTTTCTAATGTATTTATAATGTACCATGTGGTTTTTTTTGTTGTTGCTTTGTATGTTCCTCCCTCATGGTATGACCCCTGTTTTCACTGTATTTGATGTTGGTGCACTGCATCTTATATATACACTTCTGTAATTCTGGGAGGGGAAGGGAAAAAACAAAATGATTAAATAAGGATACAGGTTGACCCATTGCAACAATTGAGATGTACAAAACACTATGTTGGAAACTTAACATCTTTGGCGAGGAGGGAGCAATGTTGTTGCAGAGGTGGGAGGGAAGGGATGGTAGGGGGAAAACAAAGGAGGAGGCAACAATGCTCAATAGGAAATGTACTCATTACCTTGCTCATGTAACTGTAACCTCTCTGTACAGCATTTTTACAATAAAAAATGTTTTAAAAAAAAAAGAGTCTCAGAGACTTTTCTGCCTTGGGCTAGCTTTAAACCACAATCCTCACATCTTAGCCTCCTGAGTAGCTAGAATAACAGAGGTGCACCACAGTGCCCAGTTCCATAGACAACTTCTTTAATTTTTTTCTGGCAAGCCCTGGGACTCGAACTCTGGGCTAGCATTCTACCATTTGAGCCACAGTGCCTCTTCTGGCTTTTTCTGTGATTAATTGGAGATAAGAGTCTCACATACTTTTCTGACCAGGCTGGCTTCAAATCACGATCCTCAGATCTCAGCCTCCCAAGTAGCTAGGATTACAGGGGTGAGCCACCAGCCCTTGACTCCAAAGCCAACCTTTAACTGAGATATTTCCTCTTTTTTACAGAAGAAACTAAATCTCAGAGAACTAAACTACTCACCAAGGTGATGTAGCCAGGAAGTAACAAAGCCGAGATCTGAGCTTATATTTGTTCACAAAGCCTACCCTTCACTGATGTACCAGTATACTGCAGAGGGGCCCAAAGTTCAGAGGTTGTGACCTTTGACCCCTCACTCTCATGATTAGGAAGTACACCTGGGTGCACACTTTAGGTTCCAGGCCCAGGTGCTGAATGCCCACTCTCATTACGTCTCATGAAACATGGCTTTCATGGAGCAGCTGTCCAACTTCTGCTAACCCAGGATCTATTGTGGGATCACTTTGCATAGATATTTAAAAAAAAACATGAGCTCATCCATAGCCCAGAGTTTTAAGGGCCTGATGATGCCTCTACAGAGGTCCTACAGGGAAGAGGACCTCCACTGGAACACATTGAACCTTCCACTGCCGAAGTAGCCAGCGAAACATCTCCGACAGGCTGGTTAGCAGGTCAGCTCTGCTCTCAGAAGCTCAGAAAGCAAAGGGAGGTGGCTGGGACTGGCGAGGACACAGAAAGGAAGGAGACTGCATTTCCTATTTCAACAGAGCTTAGCATGTTTATCCATTTAACTATCACAGTAAAATTCAGCAAGGGTGAGAGTATTGGAGTAAGAGAGTGGAATTAGAAAGGTCAGGTAACTTGAATCAGGCCCTAAAGGACCTATGCCCAATTTCAACTGGCTCTGAACTCTGTACTGTTTCTATTCTGTGTTCTGATCTCCCACAGATACTGGCTGCTCCTTGTGGTCTGGAAAAGCCAGAAATCTCCAATGCAGCCTCCATGCTGGGAGTCCAAGTATCGCACCTTCTTCTTCCAGGCTCCCTTGCCCACACAGCAGATGGGCATGTTTCATTCCTTGGCTATTTTTACTTCTACTTCCCATTCTTCTTACCTTCCTGGCTCAGGCCAACTGGGAGAGCAGGAGGCACAGCCAGAAGCCAGAAGAAGCTCTTGGCCCAGCTTTTTCTCCAACCACAGGCCTAAGAGGAGGCAGTGTGGAATGTTAAGTAAGGGAAGCCTAGATATGGAATCTCTATCCCCAGTCTGACCCAATGCAGGAAGTACCCTGCAGGGTGTACCTTTGCTCCCTGATCTGTGCCTCGTACCTGCTTAGCTTTTTCTGCTCAAGGAGGGTACTCTACACTTGAGTCATACCTCCACTTTTGGATTTTTACTGGTCAACTGGGGATCAGAGTCTTTCAGATGTGTCTTCCCAGGTGGGCTTTGAACTTTGATCCTCAGATCTCAGCTTCCTTAGTAGTTAGGATTACAGGAATAAGCCACCAGCCCTCGGCTCTGGGTGCCATTTGTATGCTTGAGAGGTTCTCACTCATCCTCAGTCTATACTTTCATTTCCAAGTCAGAAGTAGATCTCAAGTTTAGCCTAATTTGAAGGGTGTGGGGTCATGTGCTTTTTGAGATCAAGCCATTAGAAAAGCTCAAGATCGGAAACCAGAAGATCCGCATTCTGTTTCCATTTCTGCCTCCAAGAAATCAGATGATCCAAGCAAGTCACTTTGCCTTCCTCAGCCTCAGTTTTCTCTTTTGTAGTGATTGGACCAACTAGGCCAATTAATATTTTAAGGTGGCTTTCTGAGCTCTTGTAGCTCCTTTCAATTTATTCTACATGCCCCTGCCCTTAGCCAACTGCCCCTAGCCTTCTATCCACAGCAGCCTGATATTCCTTTCCTATGCAGAACCTTCCAAGATAGAAAAAGTAGAAGCAGTTGGTCTGTTGGTGTTATGACTTTCTTTTCAGGCAGGAAGTTGAATTTAAATCATGCCCTGAGCAGTACCAAAGCTGGGATGCTCAGATCTCCTACACAATGGGTTACATAAAAACAGCTCACCTCTTATTTCCCTCTCTCTTTGTTCCTGCTCTTTTCCAATCATTCTGTCAAGTAATATGTATTAAGTAGATGTGTCTGCAAGGCACTGAACAGAAATGTAATCCAAAATGACAAGGTCCTTGTCCAAGAGGAACTTACAATTCCAAGAGGATACAACATAGACAGGAGCATTAAAGGCATCCTGCTGCCCTCATGCAGTGGGAGAGAATAAAGGCTTTTTAAATGCCTTTAATGTTTTAATGCTTCTTTTGACCACTTTGGTTATTAATTTTATAGTTATATATCCTGATTGGGACGTCTCTCTTTGAGCCTGATCTTGTCTTCTGCCTTCTTATCCACAAAGAAAATCAGACTGCTTCTGGACATCAATGTTTTGACCTGCACACCCACCATCTCTGCCTTCACCTTCCTACCCTGATATACCAACCAAGTTCCTGCATCTCTGCAGCCCAAAGCAAGGGTCCAAAGGCTATGACATTCTCTCAATGACTGTGCAAGAAGTGGCACCCTTCTGAGCGGATAGTTGTTGGGGGACCATGGAGACCTACCTAACTCCTTTTCTAAGGCCCTGGGACTTTGAGGCTTATCTGTGTTCCCAAATTCCTTCTCTAAATTCCCTCACTAAGCCTCTCACAGGGCAAGAACTGCTCACCATCTCTTCTCTTCCTTTAATCCTCACACCTAAACACTCTACCTGTACTCCATCAATTACAACTTCTCTAGAGCTCTTGATACTCTAGAAGGGCTTGCACAGATAGTTCCTTACCTAATCTTCTCAACCGAATTGTGAGATAGGATTATTATTGTTCCTTCTTGACAGATAAGAACCTGAGGCTCAGAGAGATTTAGTGAGTGGCCTAAGACATCACAGCAGGATGAATTGAGCTGAGCCTCCACCAACTCCATCTCAGATGCTACTTTTTCTGTCTCCCCCACTTTCTCTAGATAAAATAAGAAGGAGGAACTGCTTTTCCCCAGGTGTTCACCTCCCCCCTCAAACATCATGTCCCTCAGGGACTTGGGGCCTGTAGGACTCTGGGAAGCTCTTACTCTAGTGCTCACCTGACCTCCTTATAAACTGTTCAGAGCCTGGAACACAACATGGTGAGATATGAGTGTCATAAAAGATGTCAAAGAATGCTTTAGTACTACATCCAGGACTTGGCAAAGAGGTTCAGATAGACTTATAGGCTCCTATACAGAGAGATCATCTCACAACAAGTTGGTGGTAGCACACTCTTGCAAACCCATCTACCCCAGAGGCTGTGGGTGGGAGGATTGCAGTCTGAAGCAATCTCTGGGCAAAATCTCAAGCCTTTCCCTAAAAAATAACTAAAGCAAAAAGGGAATAATTGTTTGGCCCAAGTGGTAGAACACCTGCCTACCAAGTAAAAGGCCCTGAGATCAAACCTGAGTATTGCCAAGAAGCAAAAGAAAAAGTAGGAAGCAAATGGTTGTGGAAGAAAAGCCATACCAGGGCAACAGAATGAGTTCTCAAGCTGAATCCTGTCTTTGATCAACAGAGGCTTGTGAGTGTGTCAGTGTTGCTGAAGGTATTCCAGGAAGAAGCAAGCAGCACTCAGAGAGTTGAAGAACTCAGGCGTATTATGCTGGCAGGCCCAGAGAAGTTCCTACTCCAGAGCCTGAGCCCCCGCCTGCATGAGTACAATCCTTCTATAGCACTTGGGTCCCTGATTTTAGTTCCAGGTAGAGCACAGTGTCTCAAAAATTACTTTTAGCATAAATGTCAAGGTAGTTCTAGTCAAGCTGGTTCTGGCAATAGCAGGCTTTTCCTTACCAGGTTGAGCTAGTTCTGATCATGGCAAGGTGGAGCTAGGTTGATGACAAGCTTTCCCTTATCATCAGGAGCTGTTTCAGGAGAAGTCATCACCTCACAGCTCCAGTGGTTCCCCCATGTGTCTCTATAGCTGGCAAGCAATCCTGACACAGATGTGAGTTGGGTGAGTGGGGGAGCCTGAATCCGCTATAGTGTTCCTAAAGAAGAGATTTATAGGAACTACTAGTGACTCAGACCAAAGCCAAAAGTCACAGGAAAGGCAAGTAGCAGCCCAGCTCCCAGCTCTAATCCATCTCTTATAGACTCCCACTCCTGGACACCCCTTAGCTACCTTGAGTCTACACTGGCTCCTTTGGCAGTGAGAAGGCAAATTACCAGGGAATCTAAGAGGAGGTAGGCGGGGAGCAAAGATCATTAGAAGGACAAAGAAGGGATTGGGCATTGATGATAGAGAGGAAAGACAGTTTACTGGAAGATATGAAAGAGGAAAATGACTCAAGCCAGGGCAGTATCCATAAGGCCAGGTGACCAAGCAGGCAAAGGAAGGAGCTGGAGAAACCACAGGTCTGGGGAGTGATGTAGCAGAGAGAGAGTGAGAAGAAGACACAGATCAGATGCTCCCTTCCCCAACACACACGAGCGCGCGCGCACACACACACACACTGACACACACTGAGGTGGGCATAAAACTGGAGGGCTTTGAGAAACTAGTTCTAGCAGCAGGGGAAACTTGCCATACCCACCTCCCTCTCCTTCCCTTCTTTGCCACTGCTGCTCCATCCCCTGGGGAGTATACGGAGGGCAACTGACCCAGATTCTACTCTTGCCCTTGAACTGCCACCTTCCCAATCTTTCCTGGCTCTTTCTGTTCAAAACCCAAGATTCTGATTCCAGCTGTGTTCCTGAAATGCTGGGCTGTGCTAGCACAACAACTTCCAGTCTCAACACTGCAGTCTCTTCATTTCTGTGCCTCCCGTGAGAGCTGTCAGGGGATAATAGAACGGATGTAAAAGGATTGTAAAAGCACCAAAGGATAAGACACTTTGGATCCTAATTCCCAGGGCGGAGCTCCTCAGGTTCCTTGAAGGGAGGCACTCCAAGTCCTCCTCAGTGTCATCTGTGCAAGGTGCTGTGGTTTGACTCTGGGCCTAGATACACACAAATATCACTTCACACACTTGAACAGGATGCTCTTCCGAGGAGGGAGGAGAGGGCTTTGCAGAGTGAGCCATGCTTAGGTAGAAAGTGGGTGTGTTTGCAGACATGTACATACTCTGGACTGTGGTCAGAGACAGGGTCCTGGAGTCAGAAATTGAGAAGTTTTATTCCTGAAACAGATTAAACACATGTGAAATCATCTAGGTGAATTTTCAAGGAGCCATTGAATATGTATGAGAGAGAAAGAGAGAGAGAATATGAATATGAATATGAGGGAAAGCCGCAGAGAAGCAAAAATGATGGATAAAGACCAAAGAAGAAAGGAGAGCAACACCTCAGGGACCAGGGCATGAATGTGGTTGGATATTGACAGGGAGAAAGAATAGAAACAAATAAGGAGGAGGAGAAGGAGGAGGAGGAGGAGGAGCAGGAGGAGGGGGAGGGGGAGGGGGAGAAGGGGGAGG
>NW_012267226.1:6572035-6593326 GCF_000151885.1 Dipodomys ordii
GGGGAGGAGGGAGAGTAGGAGGAGAAAGAAGGTTCTGGGAGAGCAGTAAGGAGGCCGAGAGGAGCCAAGCCAGGCAGCCGGTAGAACAGGCAGATGGAACAACAGAGACAGAGAACAGAGCCATGAAGTAGGCACACAGCAAGGCCTGGCAACAGAGCCTTGTGGATTTCCATGCAAAGCAGATGCTTTGATGGGAGCAGCAGCTGATGGTCCCTAAGCACGTGTGCATCCTTGTTGACTCCGGGCCCAGCTCAGCCTCCTCGGCAGACAGCCTTAGCCTGGAGGAGCAACCCAGGTCCCGAGTGGTCAGATGAGTGGCAGCTCTGCCTCTGCTCAGAGGGCTCCATTTCTTCTTGGTCATCCTTCTCCAAACTCCACCCATCCACCCCATTTTAATCCCCAGGCCTCGTGAATCCCAGGGAAGCCACAAGAACCATCTCATGCCCAGAAGGAAGCAGGCTGCGTTGGAGGGGTGAGTGTGAGCCATAGCATGGTATGCATGCTGGTGGGAGGATTGAGGAAGGGGAGAAATGACTAGGCGGCCAGAGCTAGTGCTAAGAGTTTGGGGCTAGTGGGGGTAAGGATGGGGTGCTGGCAGCACTGCTGGTGAAAGTGGGGGGGGCAAGGAAGCAAAGGGCTGTTCCCTGATCCTCTTCTCTCTTACTATTCCATGGTGAGAGGCTGCAGTCTCTTGTCAGTACCCAAGCTGCCTCTTCTGAACCAAAAGGAGCTGAGTGGCAGGCCGCCTTCCTGTCACTGCTTCAGAAAGTAGCATCCTTAGGATCTGATCAGGGGAGGGGGGGACAAGAATTCCTCCTAAATATTACCTCTGGGAGAGGCTCAGAAGAACTGAAGAAAGGAGGTAAGGCAACCCGTCTCTCCATCCAGGGAAACTCCTACCACACTGACCCCTATGACCTGCCAACCTCAACCTCCTGCCCAACAGCACCCTCAGCATACATCCCACATTCTCAGCGACACCCCTCTCCACTGCGGAAGGCCCCCAGTGATGCCTGGGGCAGTCCTTCACTGGCCCTACATCCAAGGTCAGAGGTGACCCTAGAGTGAATATGAGACCCCCAATTACTGAGAAAGAAAGTGGTAGGAGTCCAGAGGTAGAAAGGGTGGGGAATGCAGTATCCAGTGCAGGCTCAGTATGAGTGAAAGACAGGTACTGCAGGAGCCAGATGGGCCAAGAAGAAACAGAAGTTAAGTAGGAAGAGAGGGATAAACAGCAGACACCAAGCAACCAGCCAAGCATATGCTTTGCAAGCAGGCAACACAAGCACCCAGTAGGGTTTGGACTGGGGGAGGGGACACAGGCCCACAGAGAGGGGAGCATGGGGTTTGCCGTAGCTGGTCAGAATTAGTGATCTAATCTTTCACCATGGAACCTCAGAAGGGAAAAATAAAATGGAGCCACAGCTCGTGCTGGCAAGGGAAAGAGACATTTGGCAGGGTGGGAAGGAGAGTTTAGGCTGCTTGCCTAAGAGATTGATCAATGTGGAAGAGAGGACTTGGAAGTCTGAATAGCCAGGTGCCATCTCCAAGATCCCAGAACAGAGAGACTCCTAGAGCTGAACAGATTCAGGAGAGGAGTGCCGCATACAAGCTCAGGAAGTCCTTGAGCCCTGCAGGGGCTGGCTTCCCCGCTAATGAAGCCCATCTCGGCTGGAGCCCTCCGTCTGGGTGATGTCATCCCTTTTGAGCTTCAGGCAGGAGAGGGGTGGAGCCAGACTGCAGCTTTGCAGAGTTTGCAGGCTCCACCCCCAGACCAATCTCTGTTTCTAGGCCCTCTTGGCCTCTCCTTCTTAGCCAGCCCTGCTGGAAGCCAGGTGCTGCTGCAGAACTGGAAGAAAGAGGAAGGTCACCCAGACTTACTCCCCACAGAAATGGATAGAGGCTGGACCTTAGCCATCCAAATCCAAGCTTGTTTCCACATTGATTTAGGGGAGTCCTAAGGTTTTAAAGGAAGCTAGTTTCCAGGTACCTCAGCCTTAGATTCCTTCCCCCATCCCCAGCACACCCAGAAAGAGCTCATATGTGCTACCGAGTACCAGGTGTTCCTCTGGAATTTCTTCTCTGAATCATGCTCTAGGGAGGAGTAATAGGGAGACAAGCCATGCCCTGGGTCTGCTAGTGCTAGGCTAAAGGAATAAAGGCTCTGAGCTGAATCTGAGCTTGTTCTAAGCCCCACAGCCAGCCAGCGCTCCTGCAGAATGGCCCCTTCACCTCTCACATGCTTGTACTGGGCATAAACCAGCCCTGTGCCCGCTGCTGGCCTCTTTCCAAAGCTGGCATTGGCCCCAGCTTCCTGCCTCCTTTCCTTCCTCCCTATCCTGTACTAGCCACTGTGGCTGGGAGCATTCAAGTGTTCTGAACTAGGCAAAAATGTTGCCTTCCCATGACCATCTTAGATGTCAAGGTGCTATAGGGATTGCCGCCAGCAGCCCCAGACCTGCCTGGGATAGCACAGGTGCAAGAACCAACCACAGCCTGATCTGTGAAATACCACACCACAGGGCCTCTTGTCTGGACTCAGCTGGACTCTTGGCACAGCCCCAGTGCCGGGAGCAGAGAGGAGCTTTCCCAGGTGCAAACGCTCAGCGGCCTGGGAGCCAAACCCATGTGTACCCACGTGCCCGGGGCAGATGCTCAGCTCAATGCCCAGCACTCTTAGCCCTTACAAAGCTGCTGGCTCTGTAACTATGATATGTCTGGGGCAGACAAAAGTTGAGGAGGAGGGTGACACTAGAAGAATAAAGGACAGACTGGCATTGAGATTTCTACTTTGATTCATTGAGCCTAGAGCAGGCGCCTCTTGGCAAGTACAGCACTAGGCTCAACTCATAACCAGGAAAATGCCGCTCCTAAGTCTGCCAGCTCATGAACTTTGTATATAAAATAAAGTGCAGGAATAGCCTGTATTATATGTATATTATACTTTTTAGTATGCTCTCTCTCGCTCTCTCTCTCTTTTTGCCAATCCCAGGGCTTGAACTCAGGGCCTGGGTTCTGACTCTAAGCCTCTCTGTACTCAAGGTGAGCACTCTACCACTTGAGCCACAGCACCACTTCCAGCTTTTTCTGTTTATATGGTGCTGAGTAATGGAACCCAGGGCTTCATGCATGCTAGGTAAGCACTCTACCACTAAGCCACATTCCCAGCCCATCAGGCTGCTTTCTTGTATATCAGATTCAATTCCAGTAACACTGCCCAGACAGAGATAAATAGATGCTAAATATTTGGGTGAGGAAACTGAGGTAGGATTTGAGTAACTATGAAAAGCATCACAAGGCATGTGAAAGTATACAGAAGTACATGAGGAAAGTAGATATACCTAAGGACTATAATTCTTTCTTGAGTCACATTGCTTTCAAGAAATGCAGCTGCCAAGTGACTAGGGGGCAGTAGTTTCCACAAACTGCAGTCTGAGAAAGGAAGGAGAAAAGGAGAATGGGGATAGTGTGTGACAAAGTGGGCTGTTACCTGGCCTTGAAGTTGGACAGTGAGTAATGGGGACATGGCCTGCTGTGGGTGAGGCCTACATGGCAGATAAGGTAAGAAAGGGGTATGGTTCAAGGGAGGGAAATGTCCGTCTGTGCTGGCTTGTGAAGGTTATTCTTTCTGTGTGTCCAGTGTATGCATGTACAATGTGCATTTGTCTGTTTATACATTGTGTGTATTTTAAAGAAATTATTAGGAAAGAATTTATGTGTGAGTCTGAGATTACTGTGATATTAACAAATAGAGCACCATGACTCATGCCTGTAATTCCAGCTCCTCAGGAGGCTGAGATCTGAGGATCACAATTTGAAGCCAGCCCTGGCAGGCTTCTTGGAAAAGGAGCTTCTTGGAGACTTATCTCTAATTAACCAGGAAAAAGCTGGAAGTGGTGCTGTGGCTCAAATGGTAGAGCACCAGCCCTGAGCAAAGAAGCCAAGCAAAACCTGTAATCCTAGCTACTTAGGAGCTGAGATTTGAAGATCAAAGTTCAAAGCCAGAATAGGCAGGTATGTCCTAGAGATGGCTAACCAGTAAAGAGCCAGACGTGAATGTATGGCTCATATGATAGAGCGCCAGCATTTAGCAAAAAAGCCAAGCAAATGGGGTACCAGCTCATGTCTGTAATACCATCTATTCAGGAGGCTGAGATGTGAAGATCAGGTTGCAAATTAGGCCCAGACAGATAACCTCTAGAGAGTCTTGTCTTCAAGTAACCAGCGAAAGACAGAAGTGAGCCAGGCGCTGGTGGCTCATGCCTGTAATCCTAGTTACTCAGCAGGCTGAGATCTGAGGATCACAGTTCAAAGACAGCCTGGGCAGGAAAGTCCATGAGACTCTTATCTCCAGTAAGCCACTAGAAAACTGGAAGTGGTGCTGTGGCTCAAGCAGTACAGTGCTCGCCTTGAGCTGAAGAGCTGAGGGACAGCACCCAAGCCCAGAGTTCAAGCCCCATGACTGACAAAAAAAAAAAAAAGGCAGAAGCAGAGGAGAGGCTCCAGTGGCAGGGTACTAGCCATGAGTGTGTGTGTGTGTGTGTGTGTGTGTGTGTGTGTGTGTGTGTGCATACTTGGAGGAAAGAAAAGATAACGATGTACTGTGTGGTGTTTATGTGGGTGGGTAACTGTGAGAGAAAAACATTTACTGACAGGTTTAACAACGTGAACATAAACTTGTAGGTTTGGGTGTATAATGTAGCACCCTCTATAGGTGAATGTTCCCTGAGGATCCCCTAAGACTCAGTCCCATACTCTGTCCTGTTGCAGAGGGTTCCTTAGAAGGACTAGCTCCCTAGGACAAACTGAGGATAAGTCTAGACCAGGCGGCTCTGCCAGAGCCTCTGCCACCTGGCAGCACCTCCTTTACTCCCCTCCCAGTTCTGCAGAGGACCGGAGAAACCTCAGTCCTAGGCAGATCAATTATGGCTAATAACATTTAAATTCTGGCTTAGAGGTGTTGAGAAGATCCTGAGAAAGAGGAAGGAAAAGGTGGCATGGATTCCAAAGGAGGGACTTGGAGTTAGCAGATCTATGTTTGGAACCTGGATTGTCCAGTTCCACTTCCCTTCATGCCTGAAACCCGATCCTGAATGTAAACACCAGGTCTACTCCATTCCTGTGAAAGCCAGGGCCACTCCAAAGGCTTGTGCTCTGAGGGTGACAAGAAAGAAATACCCTTATCCATGGTCCTAAGTGGCCCACAAAAAAGCAACCCACTGATCAATGAGTGGGCAAGTCACTACTCTTTACCCCTCTTTATCTCCCAGGAGGTGCCCTAGGCAGAGAACCAATGAGGCAGGTGTGACATTGGCTGTCTTTAGTGCCTATTCCCAGATGTGTGCCATGACTCACAGGGGCTCGGAGAGCCTTCCTGTACCCACACACTTGGCCAGCTGCCTGGGGAGGCCATCCACAGTCACCACAGAAAAGCACCACCTCTCTCCTCCATCTCCGGGTGTTTGGACTATGCTGAGACTTCCCTCACAGAACCGAGATTTATAAGGCTGTAACCTCTGCCAGAGCAAAGGCAGTGTCAGCTTTAATCATAGAATGGGGTGCTAAATTCTAAAGCCCAGTAGCTTTCTCTGCAGTGCTGGCCCCAGCAGTCAGCCTCCGCTGCAGAAAGAGGAAGGAGGAGGGTAGAGGGAGGGGTTGGGGGAGGGGGGCTGGAGTACAGGCTCTGTACACCACTGAAGGCAAGCTGGGAGGTTTCCTTTCCAAGACTCAGGTTCCTCCCAGCCTCTTCCCATCCCCAGAGGGCTGCTTTACCTTGAGGCTGGTCTCGCTCTCCCTTCACCTTCAGTAGAGGACATACCTGTATGGTGACCTGACAGAAACTCATAATACGGCAGAACTAGAAGGGTCTTCAGGTCTACTTCAGTGTCCCAGCCCTCCCCGTCCTCATTTTACAAACAAAAAAAGCTAAGATTACCCTCTCCCCCAAAGAAAGGTCAAGGAGCTCAGTTGCGGAGGGGCAAGCATTTTAGGGTTTTTGCAATCTTTTGTGTTTTGCACCTGGTAGAACTTAGAACATTTTCAGAAGGCTGGAGAGTGGCTGGCATCCCCTCCTCTGCACTGAAGAACGCTGTGGTTAAAATTCAGCTGCAAAGCTCTTGCTGCGAAAGGCAGCCGACACTACATCCACCAGGGCAGACCCAGCAGCTGCCTCCCACTCTACAACACGGAATGGAAATCCAAAGTCTGCCTGTAGGCTTTGTGAAACTCAGAGCCCTTCAATTTGGAGGCAGATTTGGGAGTGTGTATAGTCTGCAGAGGGGTTCGCAGCTTTAATTGATTTACAAAGAGAGGCCCTATGTAGACAAGGTTGAGAATGATCCTCTCAAAGCATCAGGACTCTTAGGCTTTGAAGGAATCTGATCTCAGTAATCAGTTGCTAGGCATCTTAGCAGCATTCAGGGAGCTAAAAGGATTGGGCTATTGTTTCCTAGACTTGTGTATATACATCTTTGCAATCTGGAAGAGCATCCATGTTCTAGAATGCAAGTTCCTCAAGGGCTGCGTCATTCCCTTATTGGTTCTGGTGGCTAAAGTATCTCTGAGCCTGCCATAGTCCCCAGTTATAATCAGATACAAATACAAATCTGATGTATTCATCATCTGCACAGTGCATGGTCACTCCTTCTTGATCTCCAACCATTATAAGAATTAGAGGACTCATGAGGTAAACATGGAAAGAGTTATTTTATAATTCAATGCTATGCTTCATGACCTTTCCCACTTACTGTTTAAAACCAGCCACCTTGGAGAAAGCAAGGCAGTACACCCAACCCAATTGTGTAGACCTTCAGCTGCAGTTCACGCTCTCTGTACCCCACAGCTGCCCACACACCTTAGAAACTAGCTGCTGTAGAGCCAGAGAGCAGATGGACTCTTAGGAGCCGATGTTGATCTGCTCAACTTAACATGGAATCTGAGTGCCCGGAACAGAAGAGAACTGCAAACAGCCCCTCAGCCCACACCCTGTGAGTCTCAGTTCTCAGGTATAAAAAAAGAGCTCTAAACCTGACCAGGATCAGGTTGGACTTGGGTGCCAGTTCTTCTGCTTGTCTATTGATCATGTTCACTCTTCCTCCCTTGTCCCATCTAGCAGCCTCTGCACCAGGGCTGCTAAACCCAATGAGGATTAAGAAATGGAAGGCAGAGGCCAGGAGACAAGCCAGAGAGAAGCTAGTCTTGGGATAGAAACAGCTCCTTTCTGAGGAGGAAGGGAAGAAGCAGGGTTCTCCCGGATGGCTGGCCAGCCCTCCTCCCTTCCTCAGCCTCGCCCACAGTAGCTAGAACCTCCTGTGGAGAGATGAGCTCAGAGAGGCGGTGGACAGCTGCTGCCTCTGTCTGGGGATAAAAATAGCCACCTCTCTGCCCATGTCCAGCTCTGACTGGGTGAGAGCCCTGGAGAGAACTCAGAGGCCGAGGGGACATAGGAGGTGGCCCGAGACAAGCGGTTCCCAGAAGGACGAAGGCCAGATGAGAACAGAGCAGGAAAGGTGAAGCCTCAGTTGCCTGCAGTTCAGCTGCTTTATTAGAAACTCCCTTAGGAAGGAGATGGGGGTTCTCATCCTTGTATTTTTGAGGAGGGAAATAAGGCCTGGAAAATCTGGGCAGGTGACCCAGACTTTAATATTCATTGTAACAGGCGCCATTTAAAGATATGAAAAGATACCACGATGTCAGTATTGGTATTGTTATTCTCTCTGACAGCTGAAGGAAGAAGGCCCAGAGACATTCACTCACCAAACACATAGAGCCAGAAAGGGAAGACTGGACTCCACCTCTTTAGCCTGAATGCACACATCTGTACCCCCAACCACAGCTGTGACCACAGCTAAAATTCCATTCTAGACAGGGTACAAAAGCAGCTGGGGAAGGGTAAGGAAGTCCCAGAATTACCATGCTCAGAGCCAGCGCAAAAAGTAAGATGAACCTTAAGGACCTGCCTACCGGAAGAGTCCATCAATGCTGGACACACATTTTTCGGCCTGGGGATCCTAGCCACTCACTTGTAATTGCTTCCAATTGTTAGGCACTGCACTTCCTTATCTTCTGACAAGGTGCAGGGATATGATACCCAGAAATCTCCTCTCTGGTGGAGAGGCTTCAATGACACACAGAAGAAGGTTGTCATAGCTTGCCCAGGCTCTTGGAAAGAAGCCATGAGAGTATAAAAGCAAAGGGTTGGAGGTGGGGGGAAGAATAGTTAAGGGCCTCCAGAGCCAAAGTTATTCAAACACTTAGAGTACATCAGACTGAGTGAAGGTGGGAAGGATGGAGGAAAGGACACAAAGGGAAAGAGGTGGGAGAAGGGATTTGGGGCAGGGAAGAGTAGAGAGGGAGAGAGAGAGAGGATAACATTCTCAAAGACAAATGCCAACCTGGCCTTTCTCTCAGCTAACAGAGCCTCAGAGGGCAAGGCTGGTTCCTGCTGAGCTGAAATGGAGACAAAGCACATAGAGCAGGGAATAGAGCTATATGTTAGAAAGCAGTGAGAAAGGGGAAAAAAATGGAAGGGTAGCTTCAGAATCAGAGGATGCTAATATATAGTGCTTTAGTCTGGTCTCTTCTATGGCTGCCTCTGTTGAGCTCACCTTGTTTAAGGCCAAAGCATACACCATCCTCCCACAGAGCTGCTAATGCAATTAATAAAATACATTCATAAATCTTTCATGGCATCCGGAGATGTCTCCTCTCCCTTCCTCCAGTGCAGGGCCAGCTCCAGCAATGCTTCAAGGGGCTGTCTGACCTCTCTGGTTATCCAGGCATCCTGAAGAAAGCAACACACCCTTAGTAGGACAGCAAGACCATCCCTTGCCTGCTGAATCCTTTCTCCAATAGAGAGGAGGAACATGAAATACTGAGAAAGCAGAAGCAGCTGGAGAAGGGGGAGATGAGCTTGCACAGGAAGGTAGGAGGCTGGGCAGTGGTTCTTGCCTTCTGGGCTCAGAGATTGCATTCAGAAGGAGGCCCACAGAATCACCTTTGGGAGGTTAATTTTTCCCCACGAGGACAGAACACAAGTGTGTAGGAGACTGAGGGCACCTGTGCAGCAATGCGAGTGTGATTCGGTGGTAGGCTGGTGTTTGTTTGTGTGTGTGCATGTGTTCAGTCTGGAAAACTGGTGACTCACAAAAACAGGGAGCTTTCTGATCTGAAGAGCTTATATTCAGCTATTTTTATCTCCTCTTGTCTCTTGGCCCCTTTTCCCTTGTCTTTCTCAAATATAAAGAGATCTGGGGGCTGTGAATGCTGTGTGTGCTAATTCAAAGCTTGAGCCTAGAAGTAGGTACCCCCTTGAGGAGCCAAGATGAATGTACATCTAGGGACTATGGGTGAATAGAGGGGACATTTACATAGACATGAGACACATCCTCATATTCTGTACATTCATGCATTCTGGCAGGTATTATGAGACCAGAAATGTCCCTATGCGTGTACAGATCACCTCTTAAACTCTCTCACAGAAATTGGTTTAGAGTCATATGCTATGTATGCATCACATCTACAGCTCCCACCCCTGTCATTTCCACGCATTTCTGGTGGGTGTGACTCCCCATTCACATCCCCACCCCACTCCCACAAACACTGTCATCAACACAGTCATAGGCCCTTGACTTGAAAGGAGCCTTGCCCAGCCACCTTCTTTCTTCCCCCAAACACACCATCTTATTAGTTTGCCTTGATCTGCTGGTGGTCAGTGAAAGAAATTCTAGCTACTGTGCTGGGTTTCTCCTGTGACTCATCTTCCTTCTCCCCCAAACTATCAGTCATTCAGCTACAGGAGTCTGAAATTATGTGGCGAGGCAGGACAGAAGCTAAAAGCTGTCATGTTTCTCAAAGCACCATTTCTCTATCCGGGAAAGAGGAAGAAGGGATAGCAAGTTCTGATGGCTGCCTGCTTGGAGAACCAATATGTTTTCAAGTGATAGTGTTTCAATCTGGGAGAAGACTGATATGGGCTGCATTCTGCAGGGTTCTGGAATGCCTGGGGGGTACCCTTGACCTTGATTCTATTGTCATGAACATGTATACAATCCTGTATCACAGCCTAAATGTGCACATAGCCTATGACCAACATTCTCAGTACCACAGCACCCATGGAGAACTCTTATGCTTCTCAGAGGCCTGTGTGTTGTATACTGTCCCCCAGGGCATACTACTTGCATATATTCTTAGAAGACTGAGTAGGAGGCCATTATTATAGTCACCAAAGCAAGCCCCAACTTCATCAATTCCCAGAGCCTATAGTTGATGCATAACTCAAAGACTTCATCAAAGGAAGCCAAAATCCAACTATATAATCTGCATCCTTTGTTGAGGGGGCCATACTAGCCCAGAAGAGGGGCTCAGAGGAACTGTGGTAGCCTGTGGTATCCACTCATCACTGGCAATCAACTCCTGAAGGAAGCCAGCCATCAAGTCATCCATTCACTTCACTCTACTCCACAAACATTTTGGGATTGAATGCTTCATGTGAGGCACCTGGAGTGACTACGTCACCAGAAGCCATGACAGATTTCTTGCTCCAGACCCATTGGCAAGGAAGAAGTGCACAATTGGCCACAATAGAATGGGTCCCCTGGCTGTGTGTACGAGAATGATGATCTCTTCCTACTGGAGCCTAAGAGAACAAGGCAGAATTGCATGGGACATGAGTAATGAATCAATTCACCAGGTCTAGAGAGAACTTCTCCAGTGGGAAAACTGGGTCTGCTGTAAGTGTGATACTAGGAGATGCTGACAAAGAAGAGGAGGAGAGATCAGATCTGGCAGTAGACAGATCAGTAGACAGACCTGAGCTCTAGTCCTGCCTTGACTCCTCTCCAGCTTGGTGGCTGTCATTTCAAGAAGTTAATTCGCTGCTTCTCTTCTTACCCCATGTGGAAAGAAAACATCTTTGCCTTCCTCAGAAGGTCTGGATTCCTTCTGAGTGGGTGCCTTCCAAGTACCTCTAAAACAGGAATGCTAAGGCTATCTGCCCCATAGGGATTGAAAGAGAGACTTCATGAAAAGCTGTTAGCAAGAGACAAGTAAGTACACACTGTAAGTAGTTATTATTAGCCTATCAAGTAGGTTACAACAGTGATAGGATCTACAGATTTTGTCCTGCAGAGCATATTTGGTTGTGTCCAAGGGGACATTTTTGGTCCTGACATTGACAGAGGTGAGAAGCTGTAAATGGAAGACAGGTGCTATTGAGCATCCTGCCATGCACAGGAAAGTCCTCAAACACAGACAAATCCATCTCAAGTAGAAACAGTGAGGACATTGAGAACTCCTTTGGTGAAGGAGTTTGATGTACTGAATACAATGAGATGATAATGATTGTTTTTGAGAGCAGGGAATGACATAATAAAACGGACGTTTTAGGAAGAAAGCTGGCAACCTTGTGACATACCTAGATAGCTTGAGCAGGAGGCATTACAGCAGCCAAGCACCTATGGCTCACTCCTATAATCCTACCTACTCAGGAGACTAATATCTGAGGATTTATAGCTCGAATCCAGCTCAGAAAGGAAAATCTATGAGACTCCTATCTCCAATTAATTATGGAGAAAGCCAGAAGTGGAGCTGTGGTTCAAGTGGTAGAGTCCTAGTCTTGAGCAAACAGAGCTCAGGGACTGTGCCTAGGCCCAGAGGGAAAAGTATGTGGAAAGAATCTGTACAACTTGGTGGCAGTGGGGTGGGGGCGGTGGATGGGTGGGAGATTGGGGGAGAGGGAAAGTAGGAGAAAATTGAGGGAAGGAGTAACAAGGTTGACAAGAAATGTACTCATTACCTTATTTATGTGACTGAAACCCCTCTGTACATCACCTTGATAATAAAAAAAATAGGGAAAAAGCATTGAGGCTATACATGGTGGGTGTGGAGAGGCAGTGAGAACCAGAGGGCATGAATTCAAGAGTCTTGGCAGACTCAATAGAGGGCACTCACTAAGAGGATGAGGGTTGCAAGGTTCAGGCATGAGGGGGGGCTAAAACTGGTAGCTTGTGGGCCTGGGTGGATGGCAATGCTGCCTTTCAGTAGCTTATAAGGAAAAGATTCCATTTGGGACCCCATGTCCCCAGTGGACATAGTTGGGAGGAAGTACTTCTACCAGTCCTTCCCTGAGCCCACTCTTCCATCCCAACAGCTCCCACTCAAAGGGCCACTCTTCATGAGACACGCTACTATACCCACTCTACCACCAGAAGGGGTATGTATCTATGGCACCAGTTCTCTCAACTTTGCCCACGCAGCTCCCCTACCTGCTTTGAATCAATGATCACAGTGAGGTCAAGAAGAAATAAAGACCTCCCAAAGACCCTCAGAAAAAAATCTACAGGTCGAAGAGGACCTCCCTGGACTCCCAACATCCAGAACATTGTCACATCTTTCGAAGGTTCATAATTTCTGTGGCTTCCATGGGCAGAAAAGAGGAACGCAGGAAGTCCAGGGCAAACTTGATCACCAGAAAGACGGTTATAACTTCAATTCCCCCTGTGAGAACTCCAAAGACTGGTTAGAAAAACTGGGAGCAACTCCCAAGCAGTCAGAACATTAAGCAGATGAACTTGTGGTTCTCCTGGTTTGTGCTCAGTGCTGGGAAAAACACTAGAGGAAGATGGCAGTTACAAATATTAGAACTTAAATATGGAAAGACAGTGAAGGCAAAAGACTATGCAAGAGGTCTCCAGAACGGTATAAGGAGCACTGGATAGAGATTAAACCAATACCTTAATCCTGAAGGAAGTCTATATCCTTCCAAAATCTCTTCCATCTAAGTCATAGATGGCTTCTCATCATCTGGGTGGGTAGCAGTAGCACTTCTGACTGATTGGTACTGGCCATCTGGAGCACTAGGTTGAGAAGGATTCTAAGGCAGCATCCAGACTTAGCTGGAGCATGTGATCAGGTGATTATTAGGTGAAGCTTCTGATGAGAGTCATAAGGATGTCCTGGCAACATGCTTGCTGTTCATTAGCCATTGCTGAGTAAGAGCAATTCACCGGGGTCATTTTGAAATACTCTTCCTGCCCTTAAGTAACGCAATTCTATGATCTAACTGTTAAATTTCCAGGCACTGTCTGGAAGCACAATGATGCAGAGATCTGTGTGGGTTGGGATGATCAGGGAAGGCTTTGGAGAGGAGGTGGCACTTCACTGAGGCCTTGAGATGGGGGAGTGTAAGTGGCTGAGCAGAAGGTGGGAGGACATTTATGTGCATGAGAATAGGGCTGAGCATGAGCAGGAAGGAGGAGGCCAGCATCACTGGCTGTACTGTCTGTGACTGGGTTGTTTAAGATTAGACACATCAGGCTGGTTATGGAAAAACACAAGAGCTAACGTTTATGTAAATCTTGCCATGTGGTACGCCACATAAGGTACATCACAGAACAGAGATGATGTGCTGGGCATTGTCTCTTCCAAACATCACAGCTCGTCCACAACTTCGGACATGAAAAGAGAGCCATTCTGTGACTTGCTCCAGGTCATTACCACTTTTGATAAGAAGTAGAGTCTGGTATTCCATGGTGTGGTTCTGATGATTGTGGGCACATCCTCTCTGCTCTGTGGCTTTCCTCTGTTCCCAGAAGGTGGTGGCAAGGAATCTTCACAGTTCAGCTGAGACATCATGGCCCAATCTATAGATTCTGAGATGGAGGAGGGGCAGGGGGACAAATTCTTGACTGAGGAGGAAAGACTTTGCCTTTGGTAATTAAATGAACAGAACCAAACCAGATTAGGTCAGCGTAGACATAGTTAAGTGTTCAATCCATCAGTCCATGGCTTATTTGACATGTTCCCCAGTCCCTAAATAATCTGTGGGAAATGTTCATGGAAATGTCCAGAAAATGCCATGGAAACCATCCCAACTCTGCAGAAGGGAATGAAACTCCAAGGACTTGAGGCTGAGGCTGTGAGTGAGGGAGTAGATCCAACCAGGTTCTTACCACAAGCTTAGAAGCAATCTGAAAATTTAAAAGCATCTCACTGCAGACATGGCTTGGCTTGCCTTTACTCAGGGCTACAGCCTCCGGCCATCTGCCATCTCAGTGCTGTCCCTGCCTGGCACCTGGTGGTGTGCTGGGGAACTTCTACCCTTTCTCCCCTCCCCCTTTTTTTTTTTGCTAGCCATATCTTCTTCCTTTGTGGATTCAAGGGCAGCTCCAGCTTCAATGTTACACTTGGATTCTTAGTTCCACAGGACTCAGAAAGACACTGCCATCCATCAACCAGACAGGGGAAGTGAATGTGTCTTCTCTTGCTTGGATCACTCCCCCACCATCCTGTGCTTATGCACCACCATTGCCTGTGCTGTGCCAGGATAGCTCAGAAGCATGAGGATCAAGACACACCCAGCCTGGGAATTCCCCAGCCTTACCCACAAACTCCTTCACAGGTCCTTGTTGTTTTTCTTGGCTGGCCTTGTCCAATTGTGTGTATGTGTATGGGTGTGCGCATGCGCACGAGCGTGCTTGCATGTACAGACACATGTGCATGTGTGCATGCATGTGCCAATATTTAGGCTTGAACTCAGGGCCTGAACAGTCTCTCTTAGCTTTTGGACTCAAGGCTGGCATTATAACTCTTGAGTCACACTGCTACTTCTGGCTTTTTGTTGGTTAATTGGAGCTAAGAGTCATGAACTTTACTGTCCCGGACAGCTTCAAACTGTGATCCTTAGATCTCAGCCTCCTGAGTAGCTAGGATTACAAGCATCAGCCACTGGCTCCTAACTAACCTTGTCCAATCGTGAGCCCACTTTGAGAAGGAAGAATCCTCAGTTCTCCTCACCCATCAACTTCCCCACATTGAGGAAGAGCCCAGGCTGAATGCTGGGCTGGAATATCCAGATACCATGAGCAGTACCTCTTCTACCATGTAGCTCTCACTCTTGTGCAGGATATGTAGATTGATACAAGTCCTGATTTGGTAACTTGGTCCAGGAGTACTTTCTCCTTTCTGGGCCACTGGGCCAGAAGAGCTATCCTCACTGCCGGAAAATTCATCCTCATTTTCCCAATGCATCATTTCCTTCTTGTTCCAATGAGTAGCTAGGCATAATGCTACAATGTCTCTACTATACCCTTCAGTGTCTGTACCCAACAAAATCAATGCCCATTTCATTCTGAATTTGAAGTGCATAGCCTCAACTTTTTTATCTGAAAAAGGAAAAGATTCATCTTCTGCTAGTAATTCAAGAGGATATACTTGAACTTCTTTGAGATGCCTCTGCTCACCTTGAAGGGGTCCTGTGGAAAGCCCTAGAAGTCTCCACATACCTCTGGGCTTTGTTATTTCTTCCAAAGGATCCAGTGGCCAGGTCTTGCTCAACCAGGTGAGTTGCCAACATTGTTGCTGGGACCAGATTGAAAACTTCTCCTCTCCCTTGCTTCTTCCTGTCTCAGCATCATGTTCTCCATTTATACACTCATGCACACATACATGCAGTGAGGGCTGTCACTGACAACTTAGAGTGTGATGGGCAAATTGACTTGTTATGGACAGGACATCCAGGAAAAGAGAGAGACAGACAGACACAAAGACACAGAGAGGGAAGAGAAGAAGAGAAGAGAAGAGAGGAGAGGAGGGGAGGGGAGGAGGGGAGAGGAGAGGAGAGGAGGAGAAGGGAAGAAAGGGGAGGGGAGGGGAGAGGAGAAGAGAGGAGAAGAGGAGGGGAGAGGAGAGGAGAGGGGATAGGAGTGGAGAGAGAGGAGAAGAGAAGAGAAGAGGGGAGAGGAGGAGGGAAGGAGGGGAGAGGAGAGGAATGGAGAGGAGGAGAGGGGAAGCAAGGGGAGGGGAGGGGATGGAGGAAAGGGGAGGGGAGAAGAGAGGAGAGGAGAGGAGAGGAGAGGAGTCAAGCTATGCCTGCCAGAAGCATTGGAGGGAGCCACAGCCATGGAAATGATCACCTGCAACTTAGTTAGACTCGTGCAGATCCTGGTGCTAAGGGGGCCTGGCTTTGTGTTCTCTCCCCCATCAGATGTTGGAAAATAACTGCCTCCAAAAATATTTAGCTATTCCAGTAGGCTTTGCTAAACCCCATACCAGGCGGCATTGGAAGGACTAGGCAAGACCTCCCAGATGCTGTCTATTAGTTGGGACTGGAGAGCCAAGAACTGTGCTGGGAGCCATTCTGATGCCATCACACTCCTGTTTATTTGAAGAGTGGAGTCACGGTTACATAAAGCTCCAGCTGACTTGGTATAAGAGTTATGACTAAGAAAACTTTCCAAACTTTCCAAAGACAGTTGGTGATCTTCCACCCTCCTCCCATCAACTGGTGAGAAACTACCCCCACAGAGAGGCAAGCAGGGAGGAAGGCTCCCAGCTCCTGTGGCCCTGACTCATCACGCACATAAACACTCCCCAACACGCGTTCCCAAAACAGTTCCTCTCCCACCCATTCACCCTCCTACCAGGACTGGGTGACAAAACGAATGCCCCAGAGAGCTTGCCAAGTTCTGGGCCAGTCTTAGCCCTGGGAACATGAAATTCCCCCGAAAGAATGGTAGGAGCAGACCTCCCACAGAAGCTGAGAAAGATGGAAGAAAAATGGCCATTCGAACCTACCATGATTCCTGCATTGTTTTCCAAATAGATTGCACTACTTTTCCTCCAAAAGGAGGCTAAAGCTCTTTAATGATAAATCATTAGAGCTTATAGAATCTCAAAGATCATCTTGAACCCCATCTCTTCCTATTTCCATGCATGCATGCATGTATGCATCCATCTATCCATCCATCTATCCATTTATGCATCACCCACACATCAGATAGGTACCAAGTTCCTACTATTTGCCATCTACAATTGAGGCAGTGGAGACTTCCAGCATGGTCTGTTTCCTGAAGGAAGGAATTGCTAGTTAGTGGTGAGAAGCAAGGGAAGAGACATCTGTCCTAAGTGTGATCTGCAGCCTGGTAGAAAGAATCTATGTTCAAGAAGCACCCAGAGGGTGTGGCATTCAACTTAGCTTAATGGAAGCTATTCATAGAGATTACTAAGAAAAATCATGTTTCAGTTGAATTATAAAAAGGGAGGAGATGCCAGGCCCTGGTAGCTCAAACCTATAATCCTAGCTACTCAGGAGTCTGAGATCTGAGGAGCAGGGTTTGAAGCGAGCTTAGGTAGAAAAGTCCTTGAGAGTCTTTTCTCCAATTAACCACCACAAAAGCCCCAAGTGGATCTGTGGCTCAAGTGGTATGGCACAAACCGTGAGCACAAAAACTGAGGGGCACCTCCCAGGCCCTGAATTCAATCCCCAAGATTGGCAATTAAAAGAATAGCAAGTGGCTCAAGTGGTAGAGCGCTAGCCTTGAGTGAAGAAGCTAAGGTACAGTGTCCAAATCCCAAGTACAAACCTCAGTACCAGCACAAAAAGGGGGATATTCAGCCAGGAGCTCATACCTGTAATACTATGTATTCAGGAGGCTGAGACCTGAGGATAGCATTTTGAAGTCACCCAAGGCAGAAAACTCCATGGGAAAATCTTCACTCATCAAGCAAAAAAGAAAAAAAAACCCAGAAGTAGAAGTTAAATCAAGTGATAGAAAATCACCCTTGTGTTGTGTGGGTGAGGGGAGAAGCAGGGGATTTCTTTTCATTCAATGAGAGGTGTGATCAACACTTAGTATGGCCAAGACAGCGTTAGACTTGCTGTATAACACTGAAGATATGTAGTATCCACCAACAGTGGTGTGAAAGTACAAGTAACTCCTATACATTATGAAACACCAGGTAATGCTCCCAGGAGAAGAATGCATAAAACTTAAGTACAGCTGTAAAACAAGGTAAGGAAAAATTCCCAGGAGGAAATCACCTACCAGACTGAGTTGGGATGTCACCTTGGTCTTTCTCAGTCCAGTTTAAAATACTTTAAATCCCTATGGCAATTCTCCTTTTTGCCCTTACCCAAACATACTGACCCACAGGTCTTCAGCATTAAGCCAATATTGCTTTCTATTCGTGCCCAATTCTGACATCCACAAGAAGACTATTTATGATTACAAGCGCTTAAAATGCTGGGACACTTTAAGTAGTATTCCCTGGGAGCAGTGGACCACAAACCACCAAACCCCCAAGCCATGAGCCTTTAAAGGGCTCTCTGGGAAAGGGGCGCTGATGAATAAGGAGCTGTAATAGAAAGAATGGGCCACAAGGTGGTGCAGTGAGGCCAAGGAAAAGGAGTCTCAGGGCAGGAAGGGAATACTCCCCGTCCATGTCTGCAACCTAAGAAGGTTCCTGAAGCCTAAGAACCTTCCTAAGAAGGTTATGGTCAAGGCTCCTTGGTGAAATTTTGATACTTGGGGAAAAGAGTCACATTTGTAACTTTTGTTCTTCGCTTTCCTATGATAAAGCTGTCTGTGACTGAGATGGGGCCAGGGACACTGAGGGTCACTGTCATTGGAATGCTGCCCTGAGAAACCAATCATCCCTTAAATGGAAGAGAGTAGCTCTGGGTGCCAAGAACGCCCAGGCTCTGCTAGGGACAGACTTAGGAAGTCTGTGTTGGTCTTTAAGATTGGAGCAACTGACTAGCAAGATCAACATTTGCTGCTGCCCTGGAATTTCTTTTTCTTTTTTCTTTCCTTCCTTCCTTATTTTGTCATTCTTTCTTCCTTCCACCCTCCCTCTCCCTCTCCTTTCTTTTTGTGTTGGTACTGGGACTGGGCTTCAGGAGGTGGTACTGTCTGTTAGGTTTTTCACTCAAGGCTGGCTCTTACCACTTGAGCCACACCTCCACTTCTGGGTAATTGGGGGTAAAAGTCACACACTTGGTTTTGGTTTTTGGTTTTGTATTTTTGTGAGTTTTTTGTTTTGTTTTGTTTTTTCCCTCGCTGGCTTTGGACCTACATCCTCAAAATCTCATTGGAGATTGGCTTGAAATTGCATATTTTGTTGTTGTTTTGGGTTTTTTTGTTGTTGTTGTTGGTTATGGCACTTGAACTCTGGGCCTGTGTGCTGTCCCTCTGCTCTTCAGCTCCAGGTGAGTGCTCTACCATTTGAGCCACAGCACCACTTGAAATTGCATATTTTAAGGGGCTTCTAGAAACCTTCCTTTCTCTTCCTTATCCCAAACCCATTTTACACATAGACCATGCAAATACACATTTTGCTCCCACTTCAGCTCATCTGTCTCATTCAATACACATTCCTGAAAATGTCCTTTTCCAGACACTTCTCCACAGCTTTCTGCAAAAGGCTACTCAGAAACTTGTCTATGGACAGATGCACTCTTACCCACCTTTGCCTCAACCCTACATTCCACATACTTCCAGCTTTCTCCGGTCTCTTCATGAAAGGATCCTAAAGAAAGACTTAGGTCAAATGTATCTCATATAGGGGCAGATGGATATGTGGCTCACGGGTATGGGGGCAGGGAGGATGCGTACAAGTGTGCGTGCCAGGATAGACACAGCTTAATGCAGATGAGATGAGAATAACCTACCACAAGCAGCTGGAGGACCAAGCACCATGTGACCTTGAAGGGAGATGTTTGTTTCCCTGTTTAGTATCTGGCTCTGAGCTCGGCACAGAGAGACAGAGGACCTGGGGAAGTCAAGAGGAGGCCATCAAAGAGCTGAACCTACAATCTTTTTTTTTTTCTTTTTCTTTTCCTGGGGCTTGAACTCAAGGCCTAGGAACTGTCCCTGAGCTTCATTTACTCAAGGCGAGCATTCTACCACTAGAGCCACAGCACCACTTCCAGCTTTTTTCTGTTTATGTGGTACTGAGGAATCGAACCCAGGGCTTCATGCATGCTGGTCAAGCAGTCTAACACTAAGCACATTCCCAGCCCTACGATCTTTCTTTGCTCAGCTAGATCACAAAAATAAAGCATAAGAGGAAGTCTTTGGTTTGGATTTTTCTGTGAGGTCAGGAGTGTGTGAAGGTACACACACCCAAGAAGCTTCTTTCCTTAAGGGGCTGGGAGGGATGACTTTCAGATCTTGAATTTGGCCTTCACCGGGCAACGAGGGCGTCAGGGTGCTTGTTGTTTTGGGGAAAAAGAAATGTGTTCTGGAGGAAGCGTGTTTTTTTTTTAAAGTAGTGAAGCACAGGAGGAAAGAGAAAAGGACAGAGATATGGGAGTACAGAAGAGAGGGGAAAGCCAAAGAAGGAGCCTGAGGAGCAATGGGATGTAAATGAGGAATCCCAAAGGAAAGGGAAATGCCAGGTGGAGGAAAAGGAGTGCAGTCTAGGAGGTGAGCAGGGAGAAAGGAGGTGACAGAGAACCTTAAGAAGGAATGGTGGGAGCTGAGCCAGGCCTGCCGGGAAGCCGCCGGCTCATCTGTTACTTACAAGCGCAAGCTTCCCCTCTATCCTGATTAAGAGGAATGAAGTGGCATATGGCTAATCCTCCCCGCCACAGTTATTAATACCTCTGCAGACCATGCAGAGAGATCCAGGCAGCCTCCTTATCCCAGCTAGAGGCGTCTCCTAGCCTGGCATCGGTGAGACTGGCTCTGTCTACCCACACCTGTTGTAGGAGGGACTCCAGCTGGGTTAGTGAGGAGGCAGAAGTGGTCAGAGAGCCTTTGTTAGATCCTTAAAGGACTCCTAATCCCCCACAAGTGTGTGTCATGGGCACATCCTTATTGCAACATGCATTTGTGTCTGTTGTTGAATATAGTCACGGAAAACTGGTAAGTGATGGGAGGAATAGATGCTATTGTTGACTCTCTCTCTCTCTCTCTTTTTTTTCCTAATCAGAAACTTCCCAGACATTGGTGGCTCCCTCCTGTAACCCTAGCTATTTGGGAGGTTGCGATTGGGAGGATCAAGGTTTGAGGCCAGCCTAAGCAAAAAAGTTTACAAGATCCTTTCCCTACTGAAAGATGTTGCAGTGATGTGTGCCTGTCATCCTTGCTTTGATTGGAAACCTAACGTAGGTAGATTGCCACTCAGGCTCTGCCTCAGCTGTAGCATGTTGCTGGGTGAGGCAGATGAAGTCTGAGGAAGATAGAGGAAAAGCAAAGAATGGAGACAGTAAGAAAAGGGAGATCACTTTCTTCCTCCTCCTTCTCCTGCTCTTCTTCTTCTTCCTCCTCCTCCTCCTCTTTTTCCTTTTCCTCCTCTTTCTCTTCCTCCTCCTTCACCTTCTCCTTCTCTTTCCTCTTCCTCTTCTTCTTTTGCTGTTCCTGAGGCTTGAACTTAGGGCCTGGGTGCTGTCCCTGAGCATTTTTGCTTAAGGCTAGCTAGCACTCTATCACTTGATCCACAGCTACACTTTCCGACTTTCTGCCGCCGCCGCCTCCTCCTCCTCCTCCTCCTCCTCCTCCTCCTCCTCCT
>NW_012267226.1:6594041-6611480 GCF_000151885.1 Dipodomys ordii
TATATATATATATATATATATATATATATCTTTAAGTAGTTGTACAAAGGGGTTATCATTCGACATGTTAGTTTGTGAGTACAATGCATCTTGATTTATGTCAACCCTTTCATTGTTCTCCCCCATCCCTCCCAATACCACCCATCCCCTCACATTTCCTAGTGTGTGAGACTCCAATTAACCACCAAAATCTCCAATTAATCTCCAACTACCAAAAATTTGGAAATGGAGGTGTGGCTCAAGTAATAGAGTACCAGACTTGACTGAAGCTCAGGGCTTGGTGTTCAAGCCTCTGTACTATCATGCACACACACATAAACATGCACTCACGCACACACACACATGCAAAGAGAGAGAGAATGTATTTTAAAACATACATGGAACTTTTAAAATTAGTCATTACTAAGTTACATCAGATAACTACAAAAAATTCATTTACTTCTGATTTTGTTCTCTAGTCACAGCTGTCAGTAATAACTATATGTCCCCTGGCTATGTTGAGAACCTAATAATCTAACTTTGAGACTTCTAAATGATGAATGGTCAAGCAGAGAGCATAAATAATGTCATAACATGCCAGAGACAGCATGATAATGAAGACAATGCATATTATGGCTGGTGTAGCCTCAAATATTAGCAAAGAAGGAAGGTTAAACATGTGGAAATCTAGAAGTCTGAAATAGAACTACAGAGAGACTATAACATTACAAATGCAATACAAGACAGTGTAAAAATAGATGTACACACAGTGTATTTAAGAAGGACAAAGGACAGTTACTTAAGTAATTATGAGGAGACAGAGCTTTCATGAAAATATGATCCTCAAAGAGGCTCCTAGTGGACTTGGGAGAGTTAGACAACTGACCGGGCTGAATAAGAAGGGAAAATATATGTGAAGAGGACCACACAGAAAGCCTGACAAGTGTTGAGTAGCTGATTTGAGGGAACAGACTAGAATGAACTATGAGATGAACTTAGGTTGTTTTTTCAGCTGCAGCTTTTTCAGTCATACTCAGAAATTCTAACAATATTCTGAAAGTTACAAGGAGCCACTTAAGAATTTTAAACCTGGCAACCTACACAGATGTTGTTTTGTTGCACACAGGAGTCTTTCATTTATTCGGAAAGTATTTATTAGGCCTGGGCATGATGACCAATGCTTACAATTCAAACACTTGGGAGGCTGAGAAAAGAGGATTATGAGTTCAAGGCAAAGCAAACAAAAGTTCTCAAAGAAAAAAGAGAGAGAGATATTGGTTAAACACACACTATTGTTCTAAGTCTAGTCCTAGTCACAGTTCTGAAAAGACTAGATACAGAAAGAGCTACCTAGAGACCACCATGTGAAAAAATGGTGAAGCTTGCATTAGACCAGTGAGCGTGGCCCCGCCCTTCTCTGGGGGTGGCGTGGGGGTGCATATAGAGAATCTTGTATCTAGAAGTGTCCCAGAGCTCCCTATCCTGGACAGTAGCCAGAGTAGGAACAATGCCTGGTTGGAAAACAAAACATTGTCTGGAAAGCATGAATGGACTAAAATGCGACTCTAGGGTATAAAGGATAAGGAAGTGCAGGCACTCTTAGGGGTTGGGTGATTGGAGTTCTGGTTTTGGTTGCTGTTGTTGTTTGGGAGTGTTTTTGTAAAAGGTTTAGTGGCAATTGTACTGGAGGAGATCTCGGCCCAGTATCTTGAGTGCTTTCAAGATTCTGACACCACACCATCACTCCTCCTAATCTTAACTTTTGAAGAATATAATGCCATGGGATTAGAGAAGCTACAGAGTCTTATTGAGAACTCTTATCCACTTAAGGGGCTTGGCATTGAATAATCTGCAGGAAACAGACTTCCCTCCTCATGTTAGAGGTCTGGGAAATGGAATCAAAATGACACTATTTCCAGTCCTAGAATAGGATATCCAAATATTCTTCAATGGTAACAACAACAACAAAAACTTCCCTGGCATCACTAGAAAGATCTGAGCAATGTATATTATCATGCCAAACCCTAGGCCCAGAACCCTCTGGAAGCCTTTTTTCCTCCTGGCTATGTTGCAAGATCCCCATAGTGGAAGAAAGGTGACAGCTAAGGACCCATCTCTTTCTCTGGAGCATCAGGAAGTAAACACTCTGATGGTGCAATTGTGTGAAGAGAAAATTACCTCTAATTGGAGGGCTGGGCTAAAAATACCTCCAGTCTGTAAACAAAGTAGTGGCAGTATTCTGTAGGCACACAACCAGAACAGACAGCACTGTAGGGACCTGAGTTTACCCAGGTTAGGAACTGCTCCTCACCCCTTTCCACACCGCCCCCTTCCCCCCTGCCAGATCCCTACTCACTTAAAGAATGAGGTGGTCTCATCCTCTTCCTGTCACCCCATCTTACACCCCTCAGGAGCAGTGTGTGATCCTGCATTTAGCTCTAATTAAATTCAGGCAGTGTGCATATGTTCCTAAACTTCTAAGGCCCACCTTAGGTGAATAGTTTCTCACATTCTCTCTAGTCCACTGGAAGTAGTCAATAGGCCAAGTAAAGAATTTTTTTTAAAGGAGCAAGTCTGTTTTATTTAGTCACAGGTGGCCTCCTTCTAGGAGGACTGGGAATTGTTGTTTTCTAAGCAGTCCAGGACACCCTTTCTGTGGTGTCTGTAAAGCTGGGTGTCCCCAGCGAAGCCTTGCTTCTTGCTATCCTCAAAGAAAGATTTTGAAGGCTGGAGGTGTGACTCAAGTGGTAGAGCACCTGCCTAGCAAGTATAGAGACATGAATTCAAACTTCAGTGTATTAAATGAGAGATAGAGAAGAAAGAAAGAGAGAGAGAGGGAGAGAAAGAAAGAAAGAGAGAAAGAAGGAAGGAAGGAAGGAAAGAAGGAAGGAACGAACGAATGAAGGAAGATTGAGTTGAGGCAGGAATGTTCTTCATAAAATGTTCTTCACTGTGATTTAGGGTTCATAACTTTTAAGAGGCTCAACCTTAGGGAAATAAATCTTGTATCATAGGACATTCATAATGCACAATATTGATTATGTTTGATTGGTGTTGTATTTTAATGTGTGCTGGGCATAAAGAGGTCTTGGCTGATGGAGATATAGTCCAGACACTAACTCCTGCCCTACATTAAGTGAGGAACTTCCTTACACACACACACACACCACCACCACCACCACCACCACCTCCTGTGAAAGTTTTATTAAGTAGCTGCAGATGAAGGCCTCTCTCCAGGAAGCTTTTTGACAAATATTTGGTACCAGCATGACCTTTATCACCATAAACAAAAGGAATATGGTAACTTGAACTGCAGCATATATTTTCTCTTTTTTATTGTTATCTTCAAATAGTTGTACTGAAGTGAGGAAATAAAAGATTTGGTTTCATTTACATAAAGAGCAGTGGGGAATGAAGTGAGGAAAATTGAGTCACAGACATCCAGGTGCCTGGCCAGGTGCTGGGTCTGGGTTGTTTAGCTCCCCTGCAGTTCTGCATCTTGTGCTGTGTTTACGTATAATGCTTTGCTGAGGCTTGTTCTCCACCCAACATGTGACCTTTGTCTTTAAAAGCTTGGTGCAAGCTCTGGGGCTGCAGGTCTTCACGACTGGCTGCTTGCACACCACTGGCACTAAATAAGGACTCCAAAATTCGACTTCTCAAAATGTGGCCTCTCTAATTTTCTCATGGTTGGTTTTATATCTGATTTAAGGTGTAATTCACCGCACAACAGTACAAAGAAGTTTCAATTTGACATGGCCATTTATATGTAAAACGCATCTTGAGCAGTGTCATCTTTTCCTTCATTCTTCCCCATCCTCCCATCTTTCCTATCCCCACCCATTGCCTAAATTTTTCTAGCTCCATTTTCATACATTGAGTATTATGCCTATACTCACCTACCATTCTTCTCTCCCTTTCTCAGTCAAGCCATGTTTCATTTTTCTGGTATTTATTTTGTTAAACGACTTGTTGGTTGTTCAAAGGAGTTACCCATGGGATACCACGCCTATATATGCCATACTTTCATCAGTTTGATCATATATATGTATATGTATATATACATACATATGGAGCTGTATGTATTTTTCATATACACATGAGAAGGAACATGTGTTCCTTGTCTCTCTGAGCCCGACTTCCTTATACTTTTATTGCACTGAAGCTTATCTTATTGGAAGAGATGGAGATGATGCCTACTACTATTTTACTAAATGGAAAAGAGTTCTCTTATTTATTTATTTGTTTGTTTATTATTTTTATGCTGTTCCTGGGGCTTGAACTCAAGGCCTGGGTTGTCTAAGAGCTTTTTTACTCAAAGTTAGAACTCTACCTCAGGAGCCACAGCTCCACTACAGGCCCTTTGTTGATTACATGGAGATAAGAATCTCAAGGACTTTCCTGCCCGGGCTAGCTTTGAACTATTCTGCTTAGATCTCAACCTCTGGAGTAGTGAGGATTACAGGTGTGAGCCACTGGCTCCTGGCTTGGGTTATCTTATTAAGATAAAATTACACTTTGAGGATAAAGAAGAGAGGATTATAGTTGGGATAAAATGTAGGAGAGTGCTAAGGGAGGTATAGTAGGAGAGATAGGGCTTAAAGGGAATGGGAAATGCAGCAACAGGAATATGATAAGACCCTTGTAAAGCTCTAGGAAGGATGCTTTCATAAAACAACTTTAAGTTTGTAGACTCTCTTGAGGCAAAGAATCCCCCTTCTTTCCTGCTGTAAGGATTGTTTCCAGGTGATCATTCAGAGGTTTAAAGACATTATGAATGAATAGAAGTCAGGATCTTGTTGCTTTTTAAGAATCTAGAGATTAAACATACATTGATGTAAAACTCCTTGTTTGCTTTTATTTGCTTTGACTCCTGTGCAAAGTTGTTGTTGTTGTTTTAATCAAAGCTCTTTAGAAATGTCCATTTTGCCTGATTTGAACCAAAGCAGTGGGTAAGGGAAGGGATAGAGGCAACAGATATTTATTGAATGCCTAGTATGCTAAATGTTTAACTTCATGCAATCATTCCAAAGAAGTGAGTGCTGCAATGATAATTTTAAAAATCAGGAATCTAAACCTTAGGGAAGTAATTTTCCCAAGGGTACAAAAACCTGACTTCTCCAGTTGCTTGCCTCAAACAAATTTTGTAGAAATCTTGTTATTTACCACTTGATTTACATTTTGTGTTTGCACTAAACAGTATTCACAATGCTTTAGAATTTAGCACATACCTATTTAGTTTCCTGAGTTTGTTAGGAAATGTATCTTTCCTGGTAAGCTGCATATTAGAAATAATGCTGGGTAATGCTGTGATAAAGGTGCAGATTCCAAAGGCTGGGAATGTGGCTCAGTGGTAGAGTGCTTGCCTAATGTACATGAAGCCCTGGGTTCAATTCCTTAGTACCACATAAGCAGAAAAAGCCAGAAGTGGTGCTGTGGTTCAAGTAGTAAAGCTCTAGCCTTGAGCAAAAGAAGCTCAAGGATAGTGCCCATGCCCTGAGTTCAAGCCCCAAGACTGGCCCTCCAAAAAAAGGTGCAGATTCCAGAGCTTTGCTTACTGAATGCTTCTAAAACTTTGATCTGGTCTCATTGAGCTCTTGAGGGAACAATAAAACTCTAAGGAGGAACAGACCACTTCACAGCCACATGTGTTAGTCTGCCCTGCTGCAACCCTAGTTACACTTACATTCCAGGAACATACATATCTCAGCCAGCAGTAATTACATACTAACTCCATCTGTGGAGGAAAACCAAATGCTTTACAATGAAGCACCTGCCATCATCTCTCACAGGACCCTCTGCCCTTTATAGAATATTCATGAAGTCTTTCTTTGAAATCTCTGCCTGAGTTTCAAAAGAGTCCCTAAAGGAGAAAGAACCATTTCATAAGGCAAACAGGAAATCCAGCAAGATTAAGGAGGCACTGATTTCCAAAAACTGTACTTTATCCACAGTTAGACACCATCTTACATTTCTTGAGCAATCAAAATGCTTTCTTCCATTATGCCTGACCATGTGACCAGAGAGAAAAGAAAGAAAGGAGAAAGATAAAATCAGTAGTTCCAAGCAGAATTTCCCTCTTTCCATTTTCTCTATTTGTGTTTGATTAAAAGTTTTTTTTTAAGTCGGTCATGGGGCCTGAACTCTGTCCCTCAGCTCTTAAGCTCAAAGCTAGCGCTCTACCACTTGAACCACAGTGTCACTTCCAGGTTTTTCTGCTTATGTGGTGCTGAAGAATGGAACCCAGGGCCTCATGCATGCAAGGCAAGCACTCTACCACTGAGCCATCTTCCCAGCCCCGATTAAAAGTTCTTTTATACATATTTACTTGTGACTTTGGTACATAGTGACCTGAAATGCAAAGAAGCTTAGGAAAGTAAAGGTAAATAGAACCATAATAGGTTATCAATTTTTTAATAATTCTTTCTTTATAAGATTTTGGGGGGAGAGGAGGGAGATAACTAATTCACACTTACAAAGTTTGAACAGTTATAAAGACTTACAAAGAAGATCATATTGTGATGAACGTTGGGGCATTATACTTGGCAATAACCTCAATCTATTTAATATTTCTTAGCATATGTAATATATATATAATATTATATTTGGTGTATAATATATAGTTCCAGTTTTCAAAAACTACAAATAATAAGAAAATGTAGGATGATTACATGCAAAATTAAAATCTTTATGTTAAAGAAAAATGTTGATTGCTGGAAACTAGCACCTTTATAAAATAACTATACTGGAATTTGTTGTTACTATGGGACTATTGGGATGTTCTTTCTATAGTAGATACAAAGAGGTTTTTTCCAAGGATTTTTCATAATAGTAATCCTCCTGTCTCCTTAACTTCCGGTTCGCTTTATTCTTCTCTTTCTCTGCTTATCTTCATAAGATCCTGCTCTATTTTTCTTCTCCAGCCTTAGCATCTCCCAATATTCAAAATTCAGAGCATAGAATTCGCTTCCAGGATGAACTCTCTACCACAAAAACAAATCAGTTTATTTTAGCAAGATCTTTTTTTATGTACTAGCTCGATATTATATATATATATATATATACATGCGCGCGCGCGCGCACACACACACACACACACACACACACAGTCTTGCTAATGTTTTAAGCAGGTTTCAGCGCTTTTTCCTGTCATCTTATTTGGAATTGCAAATCCTAAAGAAGTAAAGGCAACAAGGCTACATCCTTGTTTATAAAAATAAGAAATATTTCTTGAATTTTAATCGGACTATCCCTTCTCAGACTCGTAGGGATGGATTTATTTTTAGTTATAGAAATAACCCCTTCTCCACTCTCAGCACGCTGCTTTCCCCTCCTCCCACTAAATTCATTGAAAGAGGTCCCCTGGGCCGGGTCTGGAGAGCATCGTTGCTTCCATGGCAACCAGACATTAGCTTCCTCTGTTACCATGGTACCGGCTCGGCCCAGCCGGGTGGTCACTATGGTAACTGGAGGTGGGTCAAGGCTGTCAGGGCGCATGCGCGCGGTGCCGTTGAGTTGCGCGGCGCGCCCGCGGGCCCCTCAGCTATCTTCGACATGGCGCTGAGACGGCGACGAGGCGTCCGGGTCTGCGCCCGGCTGCCCGACTTCTTCCTGCTGCTGCTTTTCAGGGGTGAGCTGGCGCGTTTCTGGAGGGTCTAGGAGCGAAGGGAGCCGAGCGGGCCGGAGCAGCTGAAGCCGGTCCAGGCAGATAGCGGTTCCCAGCCGCGGGGACTCCGGGGGTCCCGGCTCGGTTCCGGGGCGGGGAGTGGGGCGGGCTGGGCCCCGGAGGGGCGCCCTCGCGGGCCGGTCCGTGCCGGGCGACCCTCGGCCCGCCGCGGCGCCCGCGTGGGGCGAGGTGCTCTCCGGGACGGCGGGCTGGTCCCCAGGCCTGGGCGGGCGAAGGACGGCGGCTGCTGCGGCGTGGGCTGGGGAACTTGCTGGAAACCCCGGGGAGCCGCGCGGTGCGCGGCGGTGCGCGGCGCGGGGTCCTGCCCCAGCCCGGCCGGGCCTGGCCGGCTGCTCGGGCTCAGCCCTCGGGGGGGACCTGTCCTGCTTCGGTCTCCTGCCATCTACTGAAGAACTGGACTGGGCAAAGCCAGCTTTGCTTTTGCAGAAACACTTGGTGCAGAGGGTTTGAGGACTTTCCTTTTGTCTCCAGGAGACTCGGACACCCTCCTCTCCCCAACATCTGGGCCATTTTTGATGAGGATAACACTGATACGCTCGAAAGTTTGTTTCTCTTCCTCCTTCTTCCTCATTCTTTTGGAATTACCTCATGGGTATATCTTCCTTGTCCTGTCCGTTAGACAGAAGTTTCCATCTACTGAGCATTAATATATACACCCATATATTAATGTACACATGCACATACACACAGAGCACTTGGAAACCGTTATCTCATGTCGTCGTTACAGCAGCTGTATGAGGAGGGTTCTAACCAACCGGTTCTCAGAGAATAATGGATCATTTTGTTTTGTTTTGTTTTGTTCCCCCCCCCCCCCCGCCAAAGCTGTCTTCAGGATGCACAGCGTCAAACTCACATTTGCTAAAAGCATCATCCCAGAGCAGTTGTTTTGGTCTGGTAGCCTTCCAAATGTAAAAGCCTTCCCAAAGTAACCACCAGTCCAGCTCCTTTTCTGTCCTTAGGTCATCTGGACTTTCGGCTTTGTTCTTATCATCATCCCTTTAGGTTTTCAGAACAAAAAAAAACAAAACAAAACACCAAGGGATTGTGTGGGAGTGGTGGTGGGGGGTGAACAGTCTTCGGAAGACAAAGCATTTTAGTGTTCATTCTACTGGGATGCTAGCAATGGTGTATTAAAAAGTAGGGGGTCTGGTTCAGAAGCACTGGAAACTGGGAGAAGGATGTCTCAGTTTGTGGTTGGTGTGACCTGTGCTTTGCCTGGAAGTTAACTTCCAAAACCAAGTGCAGTTGGGAGATGTAAGTTTCCAAAGGGTAGCCAGGGGACAAGAGTGTCAGGAATGTCCAGCTCCCACTGTGTTAGTCACACTGACACTGTCCTATTCACAAACTGGAACAACTCCCTATTGTCAAAGAGGTTTGTTCACATGAAAGTTTGCAGTTTTTATTGTAGAAACATTTGGCATTTAACTTCAGGAATTAGTTTCCACTTAGTGGTTTGTTAAATAATCTGATTTTGCCTTCCCTGAGCAGCTAATTTTGTGGCTTTCTTGCTATAATATACTGGGATTTACCTTCAAATTATAAGAAGAAAAATCAATTTGCAAACCAGAGCTAATGACAGAATCAAAATGGTAGGATGTAGCTTGAAGGGATGTAGCTTGCTTGCTTTATAATTTACTTATTTGTCAATTGTGGGGCCTGAACTCAGAGCCTTGACACTGTCCCTGAACTCTTTTGCTGAAGGCTAGCACTCTACCAGTTGAGCCATAGTTCCATTTCCAGTCGTTGAGTGGTTCATTGGAGATAAGAGTCTCATGGGGACTTTTCTGCCAGGACTGGCTTCCGGAAAACCACAATCCTCAGATCTCAGCCTCCTGAGTAGCTAGGATTATAGGCATGAGCCACCAGTGCCTGACTCTTTTCAAAAATGTAAAAGAGGGGCTGGGAAGGTGGCTCAGTGGTAGAGCGCTTGCCTTGCATGCATGAGGCCCTGGCTTCAATTCCTCAGCACCACATAAGCAGAAAAAAAAAAGCTGGAAGTGGCACTGTGGCTCAATTGGTAGAGCACTAGCTTTGAGCTGAAGAGCTGAGGGACAGCGCCCAGGCCCAGAGTTCAGGCCCACGACGGATCAAAAAAAAAAGAAAAATATAAAAGAAAAACTTTAAGTTTTTTTCTATTATTTATACCTTAAGCATACCCTAAGGCTTTATTTTTTTTTGCAGATCATACAATGGTGTCTTTTTTTAACTTTCAGGATTTTTTCAATTGTATTACTGTTCTGTTTTATCAGTAAAAAAGAAAAGCTCCCCACATAATAGCCAACATTTCTTTGGTCGTTAACCTTTGCTGGTCTCTGTTATAAACTTTAGCATGGACTTTCCTACCTGGGCTAACACAGTCTTTTAAGAGTTTGTTACTATGATTTTTCCCATCTTGTGGATGAAGAAATAAAAGTATGATGAGATGAAGTCACTCACTCATGGTGATATCCCATATGATCTAAATCTGGAAATCTTTGTGTTAGTAAAATTTTTATTCTGCTTGACAATGAGATTCTTATTATTGGTTAGTGTAGCAAAATTGTCAAGTTTTAAAGCTACATCATTTCTGTGTAAAATATCCCTCTGTTGAATTGGTGACAGGTGCAGTTCAGCTTTTCAAATGTTACGCCATATGTCTTTCTTGAATGATTAATGCAGTGTTTATTGTTAGTTTCAAAATCTTTTGATGTCCTAAAGAGAAGTATTTTATTGAGAATTAAAACAACAATAGTCTGTATTCTCAAAGTAAGATAGTTTGTGTGCTGAAGGGTTATAAAACTGAAAACTCATAATTTCTAGGAAATTTTTGAGGAAATATTCTAATTCTTTTATTTGCATGTGTTTGGACACTTGAACTATATTTTAGAATGACCTGTCATATTACGTTGTTTTAATTCCTTTACAATATCTGATAGTTAAAATCCTTGTCACATTTGTATATTTTAAGACAACACCAGGCCCTGAAAATATGCAGTGCTTCAAATCAGCTGCTCATTCCCAAATGACCTGTTGATGGGCATTTGTTCTTGAGTATTACAGGCCAAAAAGACTGGCTGGATAGCGGCTAGAAATTTTAGTCATAAGTAATTGCAGTGTTACACCTAGACAGAGTTATAAGCCACCCAATAACTAAGCTTTGTAGAACTTGCTCTTAAGGCATCCTGTAAGGTAGGTTTAAATAAGTTATTTTGGAAGAACCCAGACCAAGTGTATTTTCTGAGATTGCCATGTAATGTCACAGAAGCAGCTATGGATTTAGCAGCTGTTAGAGATCTGAAATTAGCAAATTCTTTCTCCATAAATTCTTCAGATTTTTTTTGAAGCACAACTGGGCTAAAGAAAAGAGAATGTGTGAATGAAATTAGCATGTATAGAGTTAATAAATTTAGATTCTCTCTCTCCCTCTCTCTCTCTCCCTCTCCTTCCCTCTCCCTCCTTTCCTCCCTCCTTCTCTCCCTCCCTCCCTCCCTTCCCTCCCCCTCTCTTTCTCATTCTCTATTTCTTATACCAGTACTGGGGCTTGAATTCAGGGCTTGGGCTCTGACCTTAAGCATTTTTGCTTAAGCTTGTACTCTACCACTTGAGCCACAGCTCCACTTCTGGCTTTATGAGGCGTGTGTGTGTGTGTGTGTGTGTGTGTGTGTGTGTGTGTGTGTGTGTGTGTCCTCCTCCTCCTCCTTTTTTTTTTGTCAGTCGTGGGGCTTGAACTCTGGGCCTGGGCGCTGTCCCTCAACTCTTCAGCTCAAGGCTAGAGCTCTACCACTTGAGCCATAATGCCACTTCCAGTTTTCTGATGGTTAATTGGAGATAAGAGTCTCGGACTTTCCTGCCTGGCCTGGCTTTGGACTTTCCTGTCCCACCTGCCTTTGAACCGTGATCCTCAGATCTCAGCTTCCTGAGTAGCTAGGATTATAGGTGTGAGCCACCGGGCCCGGCTATATTCTCTTTTAAAATGTGTTTAGAATGAGGTGCTATGAACACAAATATGTATATGAATGTACTTGTTAGGATTCAACCCAAGTTTTAAGTTCTTGAATGTGTCCTCTGAATTCTAGTAGTGTTTCAAAATATTTTCACTGGGGAATGAAGAAATCCTAAGAGAAAATTTGGTAAGCACATTCCTTTATACTCAGTTTAGGAATTACAGTATCCACTGTGGTACTCTGTTTTGGAGAGCTAAAGTGTCAAGCTAGTGCCTTTTTGCCACTTTCCATAGCACACAGAAAACTTTCAGAGAATTAACCCTTGTTTCTGATGTTCAGTGTGAGTTTTTTGTGTTAGTATGTTTGTGTTTTCTTTGTTTCTGTAGTTTCTATTGTGTATTATATATTTCCCATGAGTAGTTACAGAAGTTACAGAGTTTCTTGTGTGGAAAAATTAAGCTGTTTAATGAAATTAAGACCATATAAAGCCAGGTGCTGGTGTCTCATGCCTACAGTCTTAAGTACACAGGAGGCTGAGATCTGAGGATCACAGTTCAAAGCCAGCCTGGGCAGACAAATCCAAGAGACTCTTATCTCCAGTTAACTAGCATATAAGCCAAAAGTGGAGGTGTAGCTCAAGTGGTAGAGCAAGAACATGAGGCCCAGAATTCAAGCCCCAATGCGGACACACACACACACACACACTATATAAACATTTTTCCTTATGTCTTCATTATTTCTAGAGCATCCCAAGGTCCTGTGATTTAGCCTTGTCTGCAAACTATTACTAAAATCAAATTCTGCATTATCCATGCCGTCTCTGGCAATCTCAGTTCACAGTGATCTTTCCTATCTTTAAATAATCTATCTATCTATCCATCTATCATTGTAGTTCATCTTAGTACAGTAAATAACTCTTGTTATGTGGGCACTTTTCTTCATGTAAATGGTACAAAGTGAATCAAGCATTCCCTTCCTCAAGAGTCAGGACATCAAAAAACAACAAACAAACAAACAAAAGTCAGGGCAACTGTATGTTTGCTCAGTATACTGAGCTTTAGTTATTGGGTATATCGTCTCAATGATATTTAAAACGTTCTTAGAGCCAGAGGCTGGAGTTTAATTTCTGTTTTTGTCTTTCCAGAGATGAGTCTAGTAAATATTGCTCTCCTGTTTTTGTCATTTGAAATCCAGTTAACGTTGTTTAACTACTGCCTATGTGTCTAGGCATGCTTAATATATCTTAGTAGTTCCAGGGGACCTCAGGTTTTAGAGTAGTATTTCTTGATTTATCTTTTCTGTCATCTACCCTCTGTGGTTCAAAGGTTAAAAAGAAAAAAGGTGAAATGCTTACATAGAATATATTGTTGAATTTGTTGCACAAGACATCAGGGAAAAAGTGGAGGAGATACTCCAAAATGTTGACAGGTTCTGTTTGTGACTAGCTAGTCTTAGGACTGATTGATGTCTACTTTTATGTTTTGCTGGCCGATTCTTTTATCCTTCTTATTCTTTTATCCTTTTGCCTGTTTTTAAATTTTTTCCTTAATGAGGATTTTTTTTTCTGTCTACTATAATGACAAAAATGTGTTTTGGTTTAGTTTCTAGTACATGCAATAGTGGAATTTTAGATTTGGCACCAGCAAAGAAACAAACAGTTGGTTTACTACAGTATGACATATGTGCCTTTCTCTAGCTTAATTATCAGTGACGTTAGGTGAAGGAGGAACCCACTTAATGCTCAGTTGTGTGGTCACATAGGTCTCTGTAAGTCATTTGAGAGTTTAGTTGTTACTGGCTTTTAGCTAGAGGAGCCAGCTGTGGCATCTTCAACAAATGATTAACTGGAAACCGAAAAGAGCTGCTAAGAGTACCTCCTTATCACCCCTACTACTCCCACTCTTTTTTTTTTTTTGTCATTGGTCATGGGGTTTGAACTCTGGGCCTGGGCGCTGTCCCTCAGCTCTTCAGCTCAAGGTTAGTGCTCTACCACTTGAGCCACAGTGCCACTTCTGGCTTTTTCTGCTTATGTGGTGCTGAGGAATCGAACCCAGGACCTCATGCATGCAAGGCAAGCACTCTACCACTGAATCACTTTCCCAGTCCCTTCTCACTCTTTTTGAACAGACAAAAGAATCTGCTTTGTTACCTCTCTAAAATCTCTGTGCCAGCCAGGAACTCCTATAATTTCTTTCTCTTCGGTGCTAAGAGTATAAAGTCAGATTGACTGCTGTGGAAAGTTGACTCAGAAGATGGTTCCTATTCCTCACACTAGGCATATTATCTCCTTATAAGACACACCAGCTTTGTTAAAGAAAGTAGGTAAACATGATTTCTGAGTAATAAGAGTCTTACTTAGATTGTGACTTGGATAAAGAGTTTTTTTTTTAACTCTGAAAAAAAAAAGATGGTTCCTGAAGATAGATGTCAGTTAAGGTGCCCCATCATTTCTTCCTGCCCAACACAGACTTCCCTGTTAGATATCGTTCTCAAGGAAAATATTTGTCCTTAGAATGAAGTGCAGCTATCTGGAGGCTTACAGAGACGGCAACAAATCCCAATACAACTGCTTATTTTTGAGACAGGATCTTGCAGTGAAGCCAAGGTTGGCTCTTGAATTTTCCATTGTCTACCTCAGCCTCCCCAGTGCTAGATTAAAAGCACACATCACCATGGCTTGCCTTTTGGAGGATAAGTTTGATTTATATAAGTGCAAATTTGGGGAAATAGAGAAGCTAAAAACCAGGAAAATGGAGGAAATAATATGAGCCATGGGATGAACTTGGGAATTCATATATTGTGCTTTGGGAGAGTGAATTGTTACCATGATAAATAACAACAGCTACCATTTATTGAATACTATGTTCTAGGCACTGATTGCTTTATCTGGCATCGTAGTGAGTTTAGGCTAATATAACAACCTGAATGCTCCAAACAACAGACATTTGTTTCCTACCATCCTGGAAATAAGACTGTCCAAATATGCTGGCAGTTTTAGTCCCTGTGAAGCTTCATTTCTGGCTGGCAGATGAGTGCTGTGTTTCTACATGGTAAAAGGAGAGAGAGCTCTGAAACCTTTTCTTTATAAATTCCACTAATCTCATGCTGAAGGCTTCCCATCATGACCTCATCTAAACCAAATTGCCTTCCAAATGCCCTTAGGGGTTAGGGTTTCAACATGAACTTTAGGAGGACACAAATACGCTGTAGTACCTGAAACTAATTTATTTTAGCAGCCAGTGTTATAAGTTTCAATGTGTAGATATTGAATTTGAGACTTGTGCAAGCTAATTACATGGCCCATAGTTATACCTAGTAAATAGAGGAGCCGGGTTGTTCATTGTAGAAAACATTATAAGTAACAAAATTGAAATGTACTTTAAATGCCAGCATAAGAAATTTAGGTGTTTTTTTTTTGTTTGTTTGTTTTTTCATCCTGGTGCTTGAACTCCAGGCCTGGGTACAGTTCTTGCTTCTTTTTGCTCAAGGCTAGCACTCTCTCAGTAGAGCCACAAGCCACTTCTGTTTTTTTCTGTTTATGTGGTACTGAGGAATCGAAACCAGGGCTTCATGCATGCTAGGCAAGTACTCTATCACTAAGCTACATTCCCACCTAAATTTAGGTTTTAATAGCAATGTAAGGGCTAGAAATTAATTAGTGATTTTGACTCAAGGAATTTTTGTGTACAAAAGGAGTCAAGATGATGGGAGAGGAAAAGCCATTTAGGAAGCCGTTAGAATAGTTCTAGGTAGCGTCCTGTAGTGCCAGTCTCTTGACAATTAACTAGGTTTTTTTAAACTAGTGGCTCCCTTCTCCCTTAGACCAAGGAATATTTATGAAGATCTCCAGACACGGTTATGGCATCAAACCGTAAGTATTACCAAACCTTCTGTTTTCCCCCTACAAAACACAAGAAATGTAGGACCTTTTCCATTGTAACTAAGCACTTATGTGCTATTGCTGAAACTTTTGCAATTTGAGGTGCAACAACAAAATTATATTTCATTTTCCTTCTTCACAATTTCATGGACAGAAGATTCATTATTATTATTATTATTTTGGTTGGTCGTGGGGCTTGAACTATGGTCTTGGGCGCTGTCCCTGCACTTTTCAGCTCAAGGCGAGCGTTCTTACCGGTTGAGTCACAGAGCCACTTCCGGTTTTCTAGTGGTTTGTTGGAGATTAGTCTCACGGACTTTCCTGCCTGGTCTGGCTTAGAACTGCGATCCTCAGATCTCAGCCTCCTGAGTAGCTAGGATTACAGGCATGAGCCACCAGTGCCTGGCTAGAAGATTCATTCTTTAGCAACCTCAGATGCCTTTTATCTTACTAAGTCAAGAACTTTGACTTTATCCTTAAAGGTGGCAAGCATCATAAGGTAGCAGGACCATAATTAAGTAAACTAAGGGCTAGTTGATCACAGTGCAATATTATGACAGTTGGTCTGATAACCCAGATACCTTCTAAGTGACTGAAGAGCCTTAGACAGCTCATTATTGCATGTACTTAGAGGCATAGATATACTGTAAAAAGGGCCAATCAGTCCTATCCTAGGGAAGACTGAGCAGGACAGTAGATTTCATCCCACTATTTGGAATGATACACATTTTCAAACTTGGGAATTGCTTCTTTCTGGAATTTTTCTATTTAGTATCTCAGACTATAGTTGGCCTCAAGTAACTAAAACTGTAGATAAGGAGGACTATTATGTGTCTGAAAGTAGCATATTTTAATCTTGCTCTTGAAATTTGTATTTACTGGGTGTATAACTCTAGGTTGTCAATTATTTGTCTTACAGCCTGGACTCTATGTGCCTTCCTGTCTTACTGCTGCAGTCTGTAGTCTAACCTTCAGTGTTTTCTAGGTTGCCTGTGTTTCTTTTTTCTAGCTACTTTCTGTAAGAATTTTTTTCCTTTTTGTCACAAAATGTTACTACATTGTGTCCAGGATGAATTTCTTTTTATTTTTACTAGTTGTTACATGTTGTTCTTTGTGTATCTGTGAATTTGCTTATTCTCCCCATCTTCCTCTCCTTTAGGAATTTGCAGGTATCTGTTCAAATATTATATAGTTCCTATTCTTTTGGGACCCTGATTAAATGTATTCTGTCTTCCAAGATTTAATCTTTCCATCATAGTTTTATATTGTCTGTTTGCTGTTCTAGCTTTTTATTCATATTTGTTTTACAGCTAACAACGGCTTCCAGTCTATATTATTGAAACAGTGGATAGTGCATTTTTTCACTCATTTCTGAAACTTGATTTGGTTCTTCTTGGCCTTTTTTTGCTTGCCTCGTTTTTCTTTCCTTTAAAAAAAACTTAAGCATTTTATGCACAGCTTTCTTTTCTTCTTCTTCTTTTTTTTTTTTTTGCTTGTACTGAGGCTTGGACTCAGAACCTCACCCTGAACTCAGAACTTACCCTCTTGCTTGCTTTTCCCACTTACAACTGATACATTACCTCTTGAGCTATAACTCCAGTCCAACTTTGTGTAGGTTAATTGGACAGTCTTGTGGACTTTTCTGCCTGGTCTGGCTTTAAACCTTAATCCTCAGATCTTAGTCTTCTGCATAGCCAGGATTAAGGGCATGACCCATATGTCTAGATATGAACAGCTATTTTATGTTATGTCTATAAATATAGAGAAGGATATTTCACTTGAGCCATGCTTTCAGCTCCTTGTCTGATATTTCAAATATCTGAAGTCTTAGGCATCAAAGTCTATTATTTGTTATTTCTTATGATTGTTTTATTTTTTTTTTTGTTTTTTTTTTTGGGGGTCTGGTTGTGGGGCCTGAACTCTGGTCCTGGGTGCTGTCCCTCAGCTCTTCAGCTCAAGGCCAGTGCTCT
>NW_012267226.1:6613980-6638539 GCF_000151885.1 Dipodomys ordii
CCCCCCCCCGACTTTTCTTTCTCTTAACTTAGGCTCTAATGCTGGGGGGATGTTTCATAACACTGAATAAGGGATTTAGATCTCACTGAAGCCAGAACAAATATTTTCTCCTACTATTGTCCTGTGGCTAATATCCCACATGCTGTTTGTAAATTATACCACTCTGCTCTGTCCCAGAGTGAGTTGAGAGTCAGGTAAATTCTGAGGAAGATGTTTTGTGTTTTGTTCTCTTTTGAACTCACACATTTTACTTTCTGTGCCTTTTCTTGCCAAGTACATTTCCTACGTGCCAAGTAAACCTGTTGAAACTTTGGTTGTTTCTATTCTTACCTGTGAGCAGCACCTTTTAGCTCACGTTTTTAAAAAGTTCTAAAAAGACTTGGAGGAAGAAAATTAACTGGATCGGTAAGACCCCAGTTGTGAGCATAGTGACATGTCCTCTGCTGTCTCTTACCTATAGTGAGATAACCTCAGATTCCTGGCTGTATAAGCCGTGGCTTCTAGAGGAAATACCCTTATCTTCAGGGAGCCCTGCTTTACGTGTCTACATCACCCTTCCAAAGAGGAGCTGGAATTGCATTCCAGAAAAATGTTTCTTTCCTTTTTCTTCTACAAGAATATACTTATGTAAAGGAAGGAATTTATGTGTGTGTGTGTGAGAGAGAGAGAGAGAGAGAGAGACAGAGACGGAGACAGAGAGACAGAGAGAGTATTGCGGTTTGAACCTATGGCTCTATGCTTGTTAAGGAGCAGTCTACCATTTGAGACATACCTTCAGTGCTTTTTTTCTCTGATTATATTTTATTTTATTTTTGTGCCAGGTATGGGCCTTGAATTCAAGGCCTGGGTGCTGACCCTTATCTTTTTTTGCTCAAGGCAAGCACTACATTCCCAGCCCCTGTTCTTGTTATTTTTGACATGGAGTCTCACTATTTGCATATGCTGGCTTAGGCCTCATTTCTATTTTTACTTCCCTTATAGCTAGGATGGTAGGCGTAATCCACCATGCCCAGATTTATTTTTTGTTGAGATGGGGGTCTTAGAAACTTTTTACCTGGCCTGGTATTACAACCCAGTTTTCCTGATCTCTGCCTCCCAGGTAGGATGGCTGTGGGGACCTGGCAAAAAGAGAACTTTGACCATAAGACTTCAGTGATTTGTTTTTATTAGAGGATGATCACAAGATTCGAAAGATAGTTTTTGTCTGTGTAGAATTGTTCTATAACCATGCATTGCCATTTCTCCTCTTCTGTTGCTGTGATTTATGCACTGCTAGTGCAGGTTATCACTTTCTCTTCCTTTTCATTTCCAACTTTTTCCTCAGGATGCAGCTTTATGGACTTCTCTGCAAAAGCCTCTTTTGTAGACCTCTAGAGGGAGGCAGGCTCTTCCTCTTCTGAATTATTATTTATCATGAAGGAGCACAAGAGTTTGAGGAGCACAAGAGTTTGAGGAGCACAAGAGTTTGAGGAGCACAAGAGTTTGAGTTTCAGCTCTACTGTATGACTCCTGAAAGCCATTTCCTTATCTCTGTAAAAATATGACAGTGTCTGACTTTGTATAATATTTTTCAAAACACTATCTAAAGTTCTATCAGTATCTAGATTATAACCAAATTAATAGTACTTAATACAGTAAAATAAATAGTTCTTATGAAGTGTGCTCAGCAGAGTATCTGGTATAATGAGCCCTCATTTTAGGTTTTGTTTTTCAACAGTTGGTAGTAGAGATTTACTATTACTAACAGTTGCTGCTGCCTCTGCATCTATTACTATTCTGTTAGGATTCATTTGATTCTTAATTATTTTTGACCAATCTAAAGGGAAATTCATCAGATCAGCTTAAGGGTCCTTACCTGCAGAGGAGTCCCTTCCATAGCCCTGCGTTTCATTCTAGCAGCATGTCTTTAGTTTCCCAAAAGATTCTTTATAACACATTGGACTTACTTTTTTTCTGCTCCACCTTCCCCTTTGTTGTATTTCTTACGTTGGGTAGTGTTAGAATGGTTGCAGGTACTTTTCTCAGCTAAAAGTAGTGTTGGGAGTGGGAGCACCTTCATTTTGGATTAATGGGGTGATTGTGAGGTACACATCTCTGGGTAGCTGTCACTGCTGGTCATCTTAGTGTTGGAATGGCTTCTCAGAATATTTGGCCATGCTGTTTGACTCCAAGGGCTGTGATGGGAAGTTGCAGGATCTACTGTGACTGCCAGTGTGAGCTCTTGTAATGCCACAGCAGTGAGATATGGTAATGAGCTTTCTCTTGTCAAAGAGGATTGAGGATTACTAGGAATACCCTCAAAATACCATTTAAAGTATGAAACTGTAGATTGAAGGTTTCCCAGTAAAATATATGTTTATCATTTGCACTGTTACATTACATTAATTTAATATTTAATTAATAGTAAATGTTTTCATTGACCATAGCTAAAGGATAGTCCTAGTTACTCTGGTTTTCCCCAGATAATATTACTAAATGATTGATGAAGTGATCAACAATCTTTTTTTTTTTTTTTGTTGGCTGTGGGGCTTGAACTCTAGGCCTGGGCGCTGTCCCTCAGCTCTTCAGCTCAAGGCGAGCGCTCTACCACTTGAGCTATAGCACCACTTCCGGTTTTCTGATGGTTTATTGGAGATAGGAGTCTCACGGTCTCTCCTGCCCGGGCTGGCTTTGAACTGTGATCCTCAGATCTCAGCCTCCTGAGTAGCTAGGATTACAGGCGTGAGCCACCAGTGCCTGGCCGTGATCAACAATCTTAAAAAAATGTAGGAACATTTACAGAGTACCAAGCAATAATAACGGTATCATTTTTGTAGATTTTTGGTTATATTGCTAGCTTTTTTCCTTGGGGTAATGAATTTGAATTTGGGGCCTAGTGCTTGTTAGGCAGGTTCTCTACCACTTGAGTCATGCCTCAGTCCCTTTTGGCTTTTGTTTTTCTGGATAAAGTCATACATTTTTGCCCAGGTCTGTCCTTAGACTTCATTCTTTCTACCTGTTCCTCCTTCATAGCAGGAATTACAGGTTTGTACCACCGCTCTTGGCTTGAAATCTTTCTTATTTGTTTTACTAGTGTGTACCTCAAAATTAGATATTCTTCAGGCTCCAGTCTGACTTATCTCAATCACAATTGTCATTAAATTATATCATTTTATGTTACATTGACCTATCAATGTAAATATCTAATGTGATATCTTTTTATATGTGTATCTTGTCTCTAATTATTAGTGCTTGACTTGGCTTCTGCTTCACTAGGAAAACAAATATACAATTATGAATATGAAATTACTTAAAAATGAGGAATCACTAAAAGGTAAAAATTGTAAAAGGTGGCAATACAACCTCAACTATAGAAAAACAGGAGTATTTTTGTGAATAGAACATAATGGTATGACACGTATGGGTATGCAGGCACTTACGGCTGGCTAAGAGGGCTATGCAGCTCAGCAGGTGAGTTTGCTCTTCAGCTGTGAGTTGAGGAGGCAGTAAGCTTCCTGCAGAGCAGCTAGCCAAGATTTCTGTTCAAGTGTATCCTTGACAAATAGGAAACCAGAGACTGTGCTTCGGTATATTTCAAGTCAGAGACCTGAGTTCCACTTTGATACTGACTAAACAAAGGTTAAGTAGTATTCTAACACTTCTGAGTGTTGCTCTTAGTCTATAGAAAAGACATTACACATTTTTCAGGATTGTTACAGAGACAAATGAGTTTAATGTTAATACAAATATTACCATCTCTGCTTTGCTTTCTTTTCATTGAGTTTTGAAGTTTCATCTATCTCTTGGTTCTTTTATTACGGTGCTAACTTGGAGGAACTTTCTCTATGAAAGTTTCCCTGTAGCTTATTTTGATGAGATAGGAGATGTTTTAAAAATGTTTTTTCTAAGGTAGAAAAAATATTTTACTTAAAATAGTTTGTTGCCCTGAGTTTTCCTACAAAAATAAAAATCTAGTTTTAAGTTTCATTAGTAAAGAGAAAAATTTATGTAATGTTCTTGGATTTAAAAAGTGGTTCAGTGATTATTTATAGAAAAATTAGACCTCTTCAGCCTGGGGGAAGTTTTCATGCATGAACTAGCAAACATCAAATAATAAGAGGTTTTAATGGAAATTCCAGCATACTTTAAAGTAAAAGAGCTGCCAGTATAAATCAGTAGGTTTATATTAAAAATAAACAGCTTATTAAATGAATTACTGTTGAGAATGGATTGACCTAGGCACGGTGGTCCCTTTCTTTAATTGAGCACTAGGGAGACTGAGGCAGGCCCATCACTAGTTCAATGCTAGCCTGGGCTACATAGCAAGACTATCTCAAAACAAGCAAGCAGATAAAAGAACAGAGGAGTTTAGGACAGAAAATGCCATATACTAGGTAAGCCTTTCATGTTCATTGCTGTTTTTACTTTAGAGTTTTAGTATTGTCTTCCCAAATATTCTCAGTGAAACAATTCTGAAGTTAATGCACTTATAGTGTTAGCATACAAGACATATGTTTTCCTTCTGTAAATTAGAAACAAGTAAGGAGAATATGAGAGAAAAGAAAAACAATGTTAACTCAAGAAAAACACTATAACACTACAAAGTGCATTTGTATAATACTCTAAAATTCTTATTTTTCAGGAAATGCTGAAATAAGCTCAACAGAAGCTCTCAATGAAGAGCAAAATCTTGGAATATGCCTTCCTGTAGGCTTAGCTACATAAGATACTTGAAAAGTTTTTTCCTCTTCCTGTAAAGGTTACTCATGCTGGACTTCTCTGCCAGGAAGAGCTGTCTTACAGCTCAAATCTAGCTACTCAGCAGCTAGACTTATGGTCAGAAGACCCAGGTTTTGCAACTATGATCCCAACAAGTAATTTTATTCTTTTTGAATTAAGTTTTCTACCCACAAAACAAGTATGTATTCTTCTCTATTTACATAGACCCATATATTCTGAAAGTCACTGTAAGGAGTGGTTTCTTCACCTCCCCACTGTTTCTGTTCCAGGCTAGATAATCCTTTGTCTTAGGTCTTGGGCATTTCAGGATGTTAAGTATCATCCCTGGCCTCTACAACCAAAAGTGACTCTAGGTTTTCCCATCACATAGCATGGTAGAGCTAGACTGAGATCCAACTTTTTAAATACATTCCTAGCCCAACCCCCCAGCTTCCACCTTACACTAATTAAGTCCAATCCCATACCAAAAGTAGTGGTATATACTTAAAAGTTTGACACTGACATAAAGATTGACAAAGGCTCTAATAATGCTTTAATGATTCATTGCCCACTTGCTCCACTTCATCACTGCTCATTCTCAAAGAACCTGTTTGCCTCAGCCCTTAAACATTATGAAATGCTTGAGTAATACTAAGAGCAGTTGAAATGCATGCTTTGTGAGGATTCAGTTTGCTCTTGTTAGCTTCAGAACAAGTTTAAGTTGCATGTGATGAATGGAATATTGATCTGCCCAGTGAAGAGTTCTGATACCCATTTGTGAAACATCTATGTGTTGCCTTAGGTTTATGCTGAACTTTCTTGTATCTTGCATTTGTACTAGATGTGCTTTCTAATTTGTAGTTTTCAGTAAAGGCAAAATCTATACATATAGCATATGTATATGTATGTATATATGTATATATACATATAGTATATATATATGTATACATATAGCAAGTGACATTTATGATGGGTTGTTTAATTCTGTGTCTGTTTTTGTACTATATCTTGGGTTTTCAATGTGCAGAAATTCAGGATTGGCTAGAGAACACGAAAGAAAAGTCATAAAAAAGGAAAATAGAGCATGAAAGTTGAGTGCAGATGTCAGAAAAGAAATTCAGTGTCAGGCAGGAGAACTTAAAAGCATTCAGAAAACACTGCTTTACAGATAGATCATGTTGTCAGAACATCTGGATGCCAGTTTCAAGCTCTTTGCTGAGGGCTCTTCTGAATTTCAGTGTGGTCTGTCTAAGAGAATTTTTACTTTGACAGCTGGGTAACAAAGCCATCTAACTTTTGAAAACACCAAACTACTGTAGTGCTGAAGACCTTTGAAGGTGCTTTTTTTATTTTTTCTGGTGAACTCTTTGAATTTAGATGTAATTTGTTCGTTATATAATATGATTCTGGAAATGAATAAATTCATAGTATGAAAGAACTTGAAGTCTCAAGGCTTTGGGGTTTGAAGACTAACTATAAAATGCAGCATATTAGACAATTAGGGTCATTATCTGGTGGTATGTGTGCTTGTTATTTTTCCATTCTTCCCAATTACATCTTTTTTTTTTCCCCCTTGTCAGTTGTGGGGCTTGAACTGTGGGCCTGGGTGCTGTCCCTCAGCTCAAGGCATGCACTCTACCACTTGAGCCACAGCTCTACTTCTGGTTTTCTGAGTGGTTTATTGGAGATAACAGTCTCATGGACTTCCCTGCCCAGGCTGGCTTTGAACCATGATTCTCAGATCTCAGCCTTTTGAGCAGCTAGGATGACAGGCGTGATCCACCGGCACCCAGCTGGCCATAAACATCGTAAAGCAAAGAACTGGCTAAGATTCTCAGTTTTCATTTTTTTATTGGGCATCATTTTCTTAGTGGTATTTTCTACCGGAAATGTGTTGGAATTGATAGCTAGACCTTGTAGATTGACCTAGTATTTGCTGAAGGATAGTTAAAAGGGTTGAGTTGCAGCTTAGAAAGTAGGTAGAGTGGAGGGAGGGACAAGAAGAGCTGTCACATGATTGGTCAAGGATGTACCATACAAGTAATAAAAAATGCAGAAAAATTGCATGAGGCAAGGAAGAAAGGAGCCATTCCAATATTGTGTTTGGGAGTCTAGATTTTTGTTATTGTTGTTTGGGTTTGGTTTTTAGCTGTAAGACAGTGTAAATTTGGCGATGTTTTAAAAGTACATATAAAGAAACATTATTCATTCCAGGGCACTGTCACAATGACTTGTCATTTTTAATATTTACTTTGTGATGTTTCTGCATATTTAAATATAATTGAATTCATATCCTTAAGTATAACTTCAAGTTCTTTTTTTTTTCATTGCCTTGCACATAGTGCTTTGTAGGGGATTACAAAAGCCCAAACTTTTTGGCTTTTTGACAGTCCTTGGGCTTGAACTCAGAGCCTGGGTCCTGTCCCTAAGCTTGTTTTTGTTCAAGGCTAGCACTCTACCACTTGAGCTATAGCCTCACTTCTAGCTTTTTCTGTTTATGTGGTACTGAGGAATTGAACCCAGGGCTTCATGCATGCTAGGCAAGCACTTTACTGCTGAGCCACATTCCCAGCCCCAAAAGCCCAAACTTTTGAGTTTCTTATTATCCCATTAGGTCACTCCCCCAGTTGCCCATCTTCTGCTCCTTGTTTTTAGCCTCCATGATGTGTCTTTATTTTCTCACATATGCTCTAAGGTATTGTATATGCTATCCATTGCAAATGATATGTTCTGCATGGTTAAACTGTGTGTGTGTGTGTGTACTGATACTGGAACTTAAGGCCTCCTACTGTTATGGCTGGTTATGCCTCCATAACCATTTGTCTGCTTGTGCTGGTTTCAAATATTGATCCTCAGCTTTCTGAGTAGCAAGGATTACAGGCATGAGCCACCAGTGCAATGCTGGTTGATCAGATTTATGCTTCTGATTCAGTCTTAAATCTCACTTCCTGAAGGAAGCTTTCCCTAATTTCTCAGAATTGTACCTCCTAATGTACATATTATAATTGATTTTAAAGAATTAAAATGTTTATTTTTTATTTATTTTTTGGGGGTCTGGTCGTGGGGCTTGAACTATGGGCCTGGACGCTGTTCCTCAGCTCTTCAGCTAAAGGCTAGTGCTCTACACTTGAGCCTCAGCACCACTTCTGGCTTTTTTTCTTTTTGCTTATGTGGTGCTGGGGAATCGAACCCAGGGCGTCATGCATGCAAGGCAAGCGCTCTACCACTGATCCACCTTCCCAGCCCCGAATTAAAATGTTTATGTGTGCATTATAAACCCTTTTTTTTCTTTCAAGCCAGGGCCTCACACATTCTAGATATGCCCAGTACCATAGCTACATCCGTAGCTCTGGAATACATTAAAATACAGAATTCATCAGAGTAGGAATTGTTTGGTTTATTTTTTTTAATTTTTATTTTTGGTCTGGTCATGGGGCCTGAACTCTGGGCCTGGGCGCTGTCCCTCAGCTCTTCAGCTCAAGGCTAGCGCTCTACCACTTGAGCCACAGACCACTTCCGGCTTTTTTCTTATGTGGGGCTGAGGAATCAAATCCAGGGCCTCAGGCATGCAAGGCAAGCGTTCTACAACTGAGCCACCTTCCCAGTCCCCTGTTTGGTTTACTTTTTAACCCCCAGTATAGTACATTATAAGTGTTCATTATTTGTTTGAAAGAAGAATGAATACATGACTAAACAAAAAAATCAGAGGCAATCTCTGCTTTCTTCATACGTACTACATTTGTCAAAATATGCTTCTGCACCCTGGGTTTACCAGTTGTGGATCAAAAATATTTTAAAATAAGTTGAACATATATAGACCTTCTTATGTCATTCCCTAAACAGTGTACCATACTATTTAAATCACTCTTACATTTTGTTGGTTATTACAAGGAACCAGAGATGATTTAAAGCATACTTGAGGATTATGTAGATTAAATGTCAGTTTATATAAGGGAGTTGAGCATCTGCAGGTTTGGTATTGGCTGAGGTCCTGGAAAAAATATTACATAGATACCAATGTACAAATATATGTGGTTGGCAGTGAATATCTGAAAGTCTAATGATGAATTATTTTGTAAAGGAGCTAATACCTATATTAAATGTGTTTGTTGGAGGCACAACTGTTTTTGACTAGGAAGGTTGAGGTTCAGTTTACTTCGGTATCGGGATTGGGAGGTGGTTGCTGAGTATTGTACTCACTGTTTATTCCCTACTACTTTGGAATTAGCTGACAGAGTGGAGACAAGCTTACTGTTCTCTCCATTTTTAGTCTGTGTTCCAAGATCAGGCAACTCAGTACTGAAATGTCTGCCTCAGAACTCTTTTGTTTTTTGGCCAGTCCTGGGGCTTGAACTCAGGTCCTGGGCACTGTCCCTGAGCCTCTCTGTACTCAAGGCTAGCACTCTACCACTTGAGCCACAACATTCTTTCTGGATTTTTTTGTGTATGTGGTACCAAGGATTCGAATCCAGGGCTTCATGCATGCTGGACAAGCACTCTACCACTGAGCCACATGCCCAGCCCTGCATCAGAACTCTTTAACACATGCAACCAGGCAATGGTGGCAATTGCCTGTAACTGCAGCCCTTGGGAAGCAGAGGAAGGTGGCTCAAACTCATAGCCTTAGCACCAGGCTATCTCCCTATCACACACCAACGCTCTTAATTTATGACTCTGAAATGCACAAATATGTTTGCTTTTCTTGCCATGACAACAGAAACTGAATAGAGCTTCAAATAAAAACCACCGTCTTCTGGTGAAAGCAAAATCAGTTATCTAGGTTGGAGCTCTAACCATTATCCTTTACATAATGAAATGCTTAAGATGAAAGAAGGTTGAGGGAGGTGAGTTTACAGAGGTCCCACAATCCTCTGATGCCAAAAGATTCACTTTATCACTGAATTGAGGGAAGAAGAAATAGGGTGCCATGCTGCCAAGAGTTTTCTAGTAGATGTTGTCTCTGATAGGTCCACTGCCAGATCTTAATTCTAATTAGTCACTTGAAAACATGGTTAGAGCCTTTCTACTTACGATATGCTCTGTAGACCAGTAGCTTATAAAAATGAACAAGCTCAAGTTCAACTGCAGATAAACTGAATCAGAATTTTCATTAAAAATAACAAAATGCCCAGTGATTTCTATGCATGTCCATATTTCACGCACACTATTGTTGTGTGATGTGTGAATTCCTATATGATGGTGTTTGGAAACACGGGTCTTTCCCTTAGACCACGACATTTAAGAGGGTATAAAAGGTAGCCCCTGTGTAGTGTATGTGATTACATAGCAAGTTAATGACATTATCATAACTTAATGCCTCTGTTGTGTTTTAACTTGGATTTCCTTTGTTTCTATTTAAGTTAACCTGAATTTATAGTTTTATATTAGAAGAAAACTTTCAAGATAGTCTTCCTGTAGCTGACCGTGAGGGTACGTGCCTTTCATCCGAGCATTTGCAAGGGTGAGTAGGAGGATGGCAGGTTCCAGGCCAACTTGGACTACATTGTGAAACTTTGTCTCAAGAAAAGAAAGGGGGAAAATGATAGTCTTCTTGTGCCAGTGTTTGTATTTATATATGCAAAGAGATATTTAGAAGGTATCCAAATGACTACTTCTTCCATTTAGATTTGGACGATTCTATTACAAAACCCAGTTTTCATAACTGACAGTTTTCTCACTAAAATTTAAACTTAAAAAGGTTAAATTACACTCAACAGCAAATGCATCATCTTGTCATTTTTGTGTCAGTACCAAGGCTTACACTCAGGGTTTCTTGAGGCTTTTATGCTCATAGCTGGCACTCTTCACTTGAGCCACACCTCAGGTGGTTCATTGGAGATGGAGTCTCATGGACTTTCCTGCCCAGGCTGGCTTTGAACCTTTATCCTCTGTGTAGCTAGGATTACATGAACTACTGGTACCCTACTGCATCATCTTTTCCTTATTGGATTTAAATACAACTATTAACAACACTGTGTGGCCTTCAAAAGCCATAAATATGTTGAATTGTTATCAGTGGAATGAAGCCTAAGTTTAGTATAAATAAGAAAAGCCTGGATTCACTGATCATTTATCTGGTTTATTCATTTTCATCCAGATTTGAGCCTTGGTTGGTAAAATATGTTTGTACCTGGAGACAAACATAAGGCAAGAACTTTTGTTCTCTTTGTTTCACTTTATCATAAGTAAATCTATTGCAGCATTATGGAATGGTATACTTTTTATTTGAAGATTCTTCTCAAATGTAGGAGGATCCAGTTGTTCAGGCAGACATTTAAAATGAATGTAAGGCTGGGAAGGTGGCTCAGTGGTAGAGTGCTTGCCTTGCATGTATGAGGCCCTGAGTTTGATTCCTCAGTACCATATAAGCAGAAAAAACAAGAAGTGGTGCTGTGGCTCAAGTGGTAGAGCGCTAGCCTTGAGCTGAAGAGCTGAGGGACAGTGCCCAGGCCCAGAGTTCAGGCCCCATGACCAAATAAATAAAAATAAAAAAATAATTGTAGTCCCTTGTTCTTTTACTCTCAGTCTTTTTAAAGTCTCATTCCTCTTATCCAAATGCTGGATTTATATTTTATTTACATCTAGCCTTCCCTCAAGCTAAGAATAGTTCTGTTTTGATATTTTTCTCCTATCGTTTTGGCTTCACACTAATTTCTTTGATATATTGGGGTGTGCAGTAGATCACTAATGTACACTTGTTTCCTGTAATAGTGACCAGAATTAGTCTTTATCTATGGTGTAACAGTTGATAAAGAACTCCTTGGTTTTGTCTTTTTTTATTCATGAAATTTAGTGTATTTAGTTTCGCTTAATATTACCATTAAACTTTTGCTGGATGCCCACATTGTGACTGGTACTTTGTACAAGTGTTTGAGGGTTAATTACAAAAAGTAGGTTGGTGTCTTTGGATTGTGGAAAGGGAGGCATTATAGGGTACAAAAATCCAAGTTGCAAAGAATTACAAACAAACCTGTTTTTCCTTTAAATAGCATCGGCTACAGTTCTGTTTACCTCAGGTTAATATCTTTGACTTCTTTTTACATTATAGTACATTTTATTAGTCCTATAAAGAGGTGACTGCCTCCCTTTGATATTTGTTGGTTTGGAGAAAAGTCTCACCACTTACTACCAAGCAGCCTGAGCTCTTTGTGTGGTACAGCCTCCAGTTTGCTATCTTGCTGCCTCTGCTTCCCAAGTTCTAGGATTACAGGCATATGCCATCATATCTAGTTTTCTTTGTTGGGAGAGGGACTTGTATGTAGTCTCAGATGACCTTCCACTTATCATCTTCATGTCCCAGTTTCATGAGTGTTGAAATTATAGAGATAGGCTCAAGTTTTTAACATTTGAGATTTGTTTTTAGTTTCTTATTCCCTGTTTGTGCTTTTCTGTGTACTGTATGACATTGAGTTGATGCTGTGCTTAAAGAAATTTTAGTGTTTGTAAATTGTAAGGGCTCTATCTATTTTTTTCTAGTCACTTTCAGTCTGTGAAGATGTATAAACTTTATGTAGCATACAAGAAACGTACTTTTCTACCTACTTCCTTTCACAATCTGGACTACATCCATTCTTTGAGTACCTATAGCATATACAAGGCATTGTGCCTATGTGTAAATCAGGCTCTGCCCTCTAGGGAAGAAGCTCCTGTCATGCTTTTTATTGCAGCCATACGATTCCTATCAGCCATGTACAGAAGCCTTATTTTGTAAATGGGCTGATCTTGAGGGAATCGACACATAAGTTCAACTTCACTGAGGAAAACTAACAACAATTTCAAATGAACTGAAATCTATTTGGAGAGAGATTTCTGAATAAAGTAAAAGTTAGCTTAGGTTTTTTTTTGTTGTTGTTGTTGTTTTGGTCGGTTGTAAGGCCTGAACTCTGGGCTCAAGGCTTGTGCTCTACCACTGGAGCCACAGCACCACTTCCAACTTTTTCTGCTTATATTGTGCTGAGGAATTAAGCCCAGGGCCTCATGCAAGCACTCTATCACTGAGCCACCTTCCCAGCCCCAAAGCTAGTTTTTAGAAAAAGCCTAATAACATAAACCATATGAAACCCATTAGGAAGTTTCCACCAATCATTGGTCAGGATTTGCAAAATTACCTTCAGTGATTTGAGTAGACAGTAAGATGATTTCTGTCTATGAAGTATTTTGCTTTTCTTGCTTGTCTTAATAAAGTAAGAACCAATAGTCCTTGAGGCATAAGTGCCTGGCAAATATGTGGATGACATTCTTTTGTTGGGTGAACTGCCTTAGATGTTGCCCTTGCCCTTAAAGTAGCAGAAGTGGTAGGGTGAGATCCTTCATTGTATCTTTTCCAGGACATTGCACTGAACTGTGAACTGGTCAAATGTCACATTTTCTCCTTTATCATTTTGAAACTTTGTTTTTATAGTTTCTTGATAGTATGATTTCAGAGCCAACAAAGTTCAGCTCTACATCACTGATACTTGTGAGGGCTAGCTCAATATCCCTTTCCTCCCTCAGGATCTCTTTCCCACTAACATTTGATAATACTTCATCATTAGGGGCAGAATTTTGGATTAAGTCAGAGTCTCTAGAAAATCCTAGGTTACATGACAGAAGAGTGGTACAGTTAAGAAAAATATAAGATAAAGGTGTTGAGTAAAGCCCCAAGCAAGTGGCTATTGGGCCTGGGAAAAGCAGACCCAGGGTCAGGTTTCATAATTATATCAACAATTTTCTTGGTCTGTCTTCCCATCTTTCCTCTTTTCTTCCTCCTTCCCTCTTTCCTGTCCTCCCTTTCTCCCCGGCACTTTTTTTTTTGGGGGGGGTGCCAATACTGGGATTTGAATTCAGAACTTTTTGCTTGCTCAGCTTTCTTGCTCAGCTGGTGTTCTACCTCTTTTGCCACACCTCCAGCCTGTTTTTGCTAGTTATTTAGAGATAAAGTCTGTGGGCTTTTCTCTCTGGATTGGCTTTCATCCCCCATCCTCCAGATCTCAGCCTTAAGTAGCTGGGATTACAGGTGCCTGGAGTTTTTCATTTTCTTTTTCTCCTTCACTCCTAACTACTCAGAAGGAAGTTTGAATGTTTCTTCTCACTTTTCTTTGTTCTTGTGGTAGTTTTGGAGAAGACAATATTTGCTGTCTGTAATTAATGATATTGCATTTTAAGTCAAATTCTGCTATTCTTGACCTGTTTATATTTATTACCAGATTTCTGCCTTTACTTCCTTTATTTTTCTAATCTCATCATTTCCAGCAATGTCATCCTGAATATAATATACATAATGTATTGCTAATTTTTGAGCTAACTTCCTCTCTTTTGATGAAAGTTAGATCCATGTTTTAGGAAAGTAATTTATATCTTTCATTGGCATGTTAGCTCAGTAGGCATAAAGATAGCATTGTAACCATATCACCTTAAAGGGTCTTATTAAAGCTATGAAATTACTCCCAGTGAGCTTCTTACTTGTTACAATAATCAGCCTCATTTTTTCTTTTAAAAAAACCTATTAAACTATTCAGATACCTATTTCTTATTAGAAATGTACTTGAGATGAGACTCTCTTTTCCTCTTTCTTAAAAAAAAGAGTAGTCATTTCCCATCTGTTTATTTTCAATGAAATGATGCTATTTTTCTAATCCAAACAAGCTTCTGTGGCTTTTCTGTTGTGTAGAGCTTTTGTGTCTTCTGAAGAGTGATTGCTTTGTGCATAACATACAATGTTCTTTGCTGCTTTCCACCCACAGACTCTTTCTTGCTAAGGAGGAGGTGTGATGCAGAGGAATTGTAAAGACTTCAAATTGCTGAATGGGTGGCCCAGATGGTGAGGAAAACCCTTTGAGGAGCTAAAAATCGAATGAGTGATAGGATATATTTTTTTTAAACCCATAATTAATTCTGGTGCCAGTGGCTCAAAACTGTAGTCCTAGCTAGTTAAGGAAGCTGAGATCTGAGGATCAAGGTTCGAAGCCAGCCTGGGCAGGAAAGTTCATGAGGTACTTACTTATAACTAAGCCAGAAGTGCAGATGTGGCTCAAGTGGTAAAGCTATTACCCTTGAGCAGAAAAATCTTAGGGACAGTGCCCAAGCCCTAAGGTCAAACCCCAGGACTGGTGTGTGTGTGTGTGTGTGTGTGCACACACACACACAATTAGATTTTTGTTTTTTTAAGACCACTTTTGAGTTCCCATTCTTTTACTTGTGCATCTGAGTTCCATTTTGCAATTGATAATGAGATCTTTGAGAATATTTTTGGTTTATAACCATTGAAACCTCAGCACCTATATATAGAGTTACTCTCCAATATAATTTATTATTACAAATACCATAGTCATACAGATACCAGTTGAATACTCTTGCTGCTATCTTACTTAAATCTTACGCTCTTCAAAGGAAAGCATTCTTGACTTATAAATGAGAAATAGAGATTGAGATGCAAATCACAAATGTTCAATAAGTAGTGGAGCTAGAATTTAGGTTCTTAAGTACTTACATTGTACTGTGTTTTTTAAATACCAGATTCTTAGTTTTTTAACAAGTATTTGTTGAATAAAACAGTGAATAATTTTTCCAAAATTACAGGGATGTTTCATGTCTCCTTAGAATAAGCTATGCTCAATGTAGTGCTCAGTGTAAGTGGCCAGCCAAGTGCATGCTGCTGTCCTTGGTGTACTTGTAATTCAGGAAGTTATTGCCATGTTGTAAATAGCCAGCATGGGCTCATTGGACACTATAAGCACTTCTTCAGCCTAAAACAGGAATCTTCAGCAGTATTATTTGATGAAGAACTTCACACATACTGCTTAATGGTGGTGGCAACTTCATATAAGAGTGTTTATAGATTGGCACTTTCATCTATGTACAAATTAAAATAACAGATTTTCATCCCAGTTCTATAATAAATGGTGTGTTCTGGGAATCACTGCATTTTCTCAATGAGAACAGCCATTTGAGTAGAACCTTTTGATTTGCTGAAGACAAGACTAGAATATTTATTCAAAGAAGTGATCTGGTAAGGATTCTGTGTCCTAATGTTGAGAACATTGGGATGTGAGTCAAGATAGCTAGAATTTTAGCCTTTGTTCTGCATTTAGTTTAGGCCTTAAGCTAAATTCAGCATTCTTCTTTTTTCTCTAGTGTATAGTTGTCCACTAGTTCATTTATTTTTTTATTTTTTTGTTTCCCCTTCCCATCCCTTCCCATACTCCCTCCATCCCCCGACCCGATTCTCCCCCCACCCTCCACCAAAGTTGTAAACTTCATTTTTCTTTTTCTTTCTTTTTTTTTGGGGGGGGTCTGTTCATGGGGCCTGAACTCTGGGCCTGGGCGCTGTCCCTCAGCTCTTCAGCTCACAGCGCTCTACCACTTGAACCACAGCACCACTTCCGGATTTTTTCTTTTTGCTTATGTGGTGCTGAGGAATCGAACCAGAGCCTCATGCATGCAAGGCAAGTGCTCTACCACTGAGCCACCTTCCCAGCCCCTAAACTTCCTTTTTTCGACATAAGGACTTGTACATCTCATTGTTGCAATTGGTCCACCTGTATCCCTAGTTAAACGATTTGTTTTTCAGCATTCTTAATGCTGTAATAGAAAAGAAGTTACCTTAGTGATACGGTATTTTTTTGTTGTTTGCCGGTCCTGGGTGCTATCCCTGAGCCTCTTTGTGCTCAAGATTAGCAGCTCCACTTCCAGCTTTTTCTGAGTAGTTTATTGGAGAGAAAAGTCTCAAGGACTTTTATGCCCAGGCTGGTTTCAAACCATGATCTTCTGATCTCAGCCTCCTGAGAAGCTAGGATTACAGGTGTGAGCCACCAGGGCCTGGCATGATAGAGTATTCTTTTGGTAGGATTTTCTTTTCTTTGTTCCCCTTTTTCTTTTTGTCATTTGTGGGGCATGAACTCTGGGCTTGAACACTGTCCCTGAGCTCTTCAGCTCAAGGCTAGCACAGTGCCACTTCTGGTTTTCTGACTATAAGAGCCTCACGGACTTTCCTTCCTGCTGGCTTTGAACCGTGATCCTCAGATCTCAGCCTCCTGAGTAGCTACGATTACAGGCTTGAGCCACTGGCTTGATAGGATTTTCAGTTCACTACCAGGATTACCATGATCAGCTTGAAAAGAAGTCTGACCACATTATTCTCCTCACTTTTTTCTTTTTTCTCATTTGAGTTTTTACTGAGTGCTTGCTATGTTTCAGGAAATTTAATAAGTCCTTTATGTGCAATAATTCATTTAATTTCTCAGTTACCTTATGAAGTAGGCACTGATTTCAGTGCTTTGTAGATGAGATGAGAAACAGTACTGCCTAAAATAGCATAGTAAGCAGTGACCCTAATTAAAACCCACATAGACCAGTCCCCAAACCCACTCTGCCAATTGCTTTTCTGTACTGCCTTTCAATGAAATTTTTTATTTCTCAAAATCCACTCAGTAAAACATTTCCGAGCCCCTGTTATGTGCCTGCCCTAGTGCTGAGTTTGTAGAGGCGACCAGACAAAGGTACTTGAGTTTAAAGGCCCCCCAAGAGTGTACTTGACCCAAGTGTATTGATAATTACCTTGAAAGTCATTTATTCAGGAGCTTGGGGCCTCTCCAGCCCCTGCCTGTTACACAGACAACAGCATATTAAAATTTCTGTAGTTCTAGTGTGGTGTCAGGTCTCCAAAGACATAGGATTTTCATTCTCTACCCTTTCTCACTCATGTGGAAGATGTCTATACTAGTATCTTTCACTACATGAAGTCAATGTTTTCAATGTAGGCAAGGCAATATAGAATGAGTAAGGGTATATGCTCTTGTAGACACTATTGGGTTCATCTCCTTCTGAATCACTTAGGGGCTGCATGATCTCTCAGTAAATGGAGTTCTTCATCTATAGCTGGATGACCACAGCTCCCATGTCATCATTTTGTTGGGAGAAATAAAGAGGTTCATCATTTACAAGGAACTTGGTGGTTGCCACATAGTAAATAATCTCCAGGGAGAGAGAGAGAGAGACAGAGACAGAGACAGAGACAGACAGAGACAGAGACAGAGACAGAGAGACAGAGTGACAGAGACAGAGAGTATGTGCACTTATGTTGGTGGTATGCAATTATGAAAGTACACATAAAAACACACATAGTTTAGATTTTCTGACTTGAAATATGCACTTCTATTTCTGATATAGAATATATAGTTCATTTAAAATTGTTTTCCTGAAGTGAAAATGTTGACATATGAGAGAATTTTCTTATAGAAACGTTTTCTGGCTTAGTGTCTTACTTACTGTCTTCCTTGGCTTAAAAAGTCATTGGTTGTGGAGGCTGTGGCAGAAAGGAAGAAGCTAGACCTCAGATCACTAAGGAGTTTTTTTTTTTTTGGGGGGGGTCTGGTCGTGGGGCCTGAACTCTGGGCCTGGGCGCTGTCCCTCAGCTCTTCCACTCAAGGCTAGCGCTCTACCACTTGAGCCACAGCGCCACTTCTGGCTTTTTTCTTTTTGCTTATGTGGTACTGAGGAATCGAACCCAGGGCCTCATGCATGCAAGGCAAGCGCTCTACCACTGAGCCACCTTCCCAGTCCCCACTAAGGAGTTTGATTATTGGGAGTATGCTGGCTTTCATCATAACTGGATATCATTTGATATGTGGGTGTTCTATTTGTGAATTATGAAAATAAAATCTGTCTCCCTTGAGAGGAATTCTCTAAAAAGAATATAAATGTTCCTGTTTCATTTTTATTATTTATCTTGTAAACAAAACTTTATTTTCTTTCTCTCCTGCTTTGTTTATTTTTTTAAAACGATTTCAATGTATAGCCCAGGCTAGCCTTGAACTTGAGATTCTCCTTCCTGAGCTACCAAACAGGGTACTGGAATTACAGATGGCCCCCCAAGAGTATACTTGACCCAAGTACACCCTGCCTGACTAAAATATGTTTTCTCAGTTTCATATTACCTTGTGATTCTATTTCCTAGCTTTCTGTTGGAAGAGGATAATTGCCTGATGTGAGAAGAACTAGTGTTCCTTTTTGTTTTGTGCAAGGGATCAAACCTGGTGTATCATGCATGCTGAGTATACTTTCTATTACTGAGCTACACTTCATCCTATTTTCTTCCTTTTTATTACTATGATTTTTCTCACTCATTTCTTTCCCTTTAGCATGGTACAGAATAGAAAAAAAAAGTTAAAAAAAGGATTTTTGTTGATTTCTTTCCATAAATGAGTTAAACAAGTATGTGTGTGTGTGTGTGTGTGTGTGTGTGTGTGTGTGTGTGTTGTGTGTGCGTGTGTGTGTGAGAGAGAGAGAGAGAGTGTTAGATAGGGTACCATTTTGAATGGGCAAAGAAAGTTATAGAAAGAACAAATAATGATATTCAGGGATACTTGTTGATTGTATGTTTCTATACATGAGGTTTCTCCCTAAAGAAGATGGTTAAGATATGTCCACATATGTTCTCAGATGACTGGATAACTACTCATGTAGCAATAAATCAGAATGCTATTTTTTGGACGTGTGTGTGTGTGTGTGTGTGTGTGTGTGTGTGTGTGTGTGTGTGTGTGTGTACTAAGTCTTTAACTAAGGGCCTATATGTTGTCCCTTACTCAAGGCTGACTCTCTACACTTGAGCCACACCTATAATTGCAGTTTTTGGTGGTTAATTGGAACCAAGAGTCTCATAGACTTTCCTGCCCATGCTGGCTTTGAATGACAGTCCCCAGATCTCAGCCTTCTGAGTACCTAGGATTACAGACATGAGTCATCAGCACCCAACTTGATTTTAGACTTTTTAAGAAACACATGCATTATATTTGACCTATGATATACATTTTAAGTATCTAATTTGATAAATTTAGCATATTTGTAAACCCTAGAGCAGTCAAGATAGTGAGTATATCCACTATGCTCAGGTATTTCCAGTAGACATATCCTCCACTCAGTAGTTTCCTAGTGGACATGTTCCTCATGACCCCTTGTAATCTTAATTTTCCATTCTTCCTTCCACTCTGTTATGTTCTGTTCTAAGGCAGTTGCTTATCTGTTTGTTGTTACTAAATGCCAGTTTGCATTCCCTAGAACTTTATATAGATACAATTATACCTTATGTTCTCTTTCATTAGGCTTTTTCACCCAGTGTAATTATTTTGAGAGTAATTTTTGTTGCTATATTTTCAGTAACTTTCTTTTTTTCCAGTCCTGGGGCTTGAACTCAGGGTCTGGGTACTGTCCGTCAACTTCTTTGGCTCAAGGCTAGTATTCTACCACTTGAGCCACAGCACCACTTCTGGATTTTTCTGTTTATGTGGTTGAGGAATTGAACCCAGGGCTTCATGCATACTGGGCAAGCACTCTACAACTAAGCCACATTTCCAGCCCTGTAGATTTTGTTTGGTGGGTGGTAGGGATTGAACTCTGGGCCTGGGCACTGTCCCTCAGCACTTTAGCTCAAGGCAAGCACTCTGACACTTGAGTCACAGAACCACTTGTGGTTTTCTGATGGTCAATTGGAGATAAGAGTCTCACAGGGAATTTCCTGCCTGGACTGGCTTTGAACCACGATCCTCAGATCTCGCAGCCTCCTGTGTAGCTAGGATTACAGGTGTGAGCCACCAGTGCCTAGCTTGTAGGATTTTTTTCGTTGTTAATTTTTTTCTCTGTCCTGGAGCTTGAACTCAAGGCCTGGGAGCTGTCCCTGAGCTTCTTTTGCTTACGATAGCACTCGTACTCTACCATTTGAGCCACAGCTCCTTTTCAGCTTTTTATTTTTTGGTAGTTTATTGGAGATAAGGGTTTAATGAACTGGACTCTCACCCCAATCTTCAGATCTCAGATTCCCGAGTAGCTAGGATTTCAGGCATGAGCCACGGGTGCCTGGCTTTTATTGTAGTTTTAATTTGTATTTCACTAATGGTGTTGAGCATCTTCTGTTATTTCCCATCATTAGTCTGGGTCACAGTTATTTATCTCTGCCTTTTAGAGTACAAGCAGCCATAGACAGTAAGTAAATCAAAAGTGTTGCTGTTTCCAATAGAATTGTATTTACTAAAACAAACAATAAGAATTATAAACAAGTAGCAGATTGTATTTGGCCTTTGGGTTGAAATTTTCTGACCCCCAATGTATATGATCATGTCCTGTGAAGACAGCTTTACTTCTTCCTTTCCAGTCTGGGTTTTGGTTGTATTGTTCATGTCTAGTTGCATTGGCTAAAATCTACAGTGTGTTGTTAGTAGAAATAGTCTAGATATCCTTGTCTTTTTCCTGATCTTATGAAAAAGTATCCAGTGTTTTACTACTATAGTCTTAGCTATAGGTTTTCCATGGGAATTGTCAGATGAGGTAATTACTTTTATTCCTCGTTTTTTTGCTTAATTGAACCACCTTTTTGTTTATGATTTCTTTTTTCCTATATTTAGTTCAGGAAATTCCTTCCTTTACTAAAAAGATATTAGGAAGGCTATTGGATTTTGTCAAATACTTTTTCTTCATTTATTGAAGTTCATGTTTGTTGTTTTATTCTGGTGAATTATATTGACTGACTTTCAAATGTGTTAAACTAATCTTGCATTTCTATGATAAACATTACTTGGCTTTTTCATAATTGGCCTTTTGGATTTTGGAATTTCTGCATTGGAGTTCATGAGGGATAATGGTTATTAGTTTTCTTTATTGTAATGTCTTTGGGTATGATATCAGACTAATGCTCCCCTCATAAAATAAGCAAGGAAATATTTCTTTGTTTTTACTTTTCAGGAGAATTTATTTAGAATTGATACTTTTTTGGGGGGGGGGTCTGGTCGTGGGGCCTGAACTCTGGGCCTGGGCACTGTCCCTCAGCTCTTTAGCTCAAGGCTAGCGCTCTACCACTTGAGCCACAGCGCCACTTCGCTTTTTTCTTTTTGCTTATGTGGTGCTGAGGAATCGAACCCAGGGCCTCGAGCATGCAAGGCAAGCGCTCTACCACTGAGCCACCTTCCCAGCCCCTAATACATTTTTTATTAAGTGTTTGATAGAACACAATGAAGCTGAATGCACTGGTCTGGAATTTTTTTTGTGTATAGTGCCAACATGCTTCTAACTATTAAAAAAAATAATTTTAATCCATGGAAGGCTGTTCAGGTTATTTATTGCTTAGGGAACTGTTATAGTTATGTCAGGGAATTTGTTTAACATTAAAGTTATCTATTTTATAGCATGAAATTATTCATGATATGTCATTACTTTTTTTTTTGTCAGTCATGGGGCCTGAACTCTGGGCCCAGGAGCTGTCCCTCAGCTCTTCAGCTCAAGGCTAGCGCTCTACCACTTGAGCTACAGTGCCACTTCTGGCTTTTTCTGCTTATGTGGTGCTGAGGAATCGAACCCAGGGCCTCGAGCATGCAAGGCAAGCGCTCTACCACTGAGCCACCTTCCCAGCCCTGTTTTTCTGTTTTCTCTGTCATGGTTTTCTATCTTTATTGCTTCCTTTATTCTGTTTAATTTGTTCTTTTTCTTATTTCAAAGGTCATAACTAAGGACACTGATTTGAGATTTATCTTCTTTTTAAATATAGATATCATATTTATTGCTTTAATGGCCTACCACAAAATCTCATGTCGTGTTTTCATTTCTCAGTTCACAATACTTACTTTTTCAAATTTTCTTTGATGCGTGAGCTGTTGAAAATGTTACTTCATTTCTAAATAGTGAAACCTTTCTGTTATTGACTTCAATTTTAATTGTGCTGTGATTACACAATAAACTTTGATGCCTTCATTCTTGAAATTTACTATGATTTATGACCTAGAACATGGCTTACCTTGGTAATCTTCCATATAAACTGAAGAATGTAGATCCTGCTGTCTTTTCACGAAGGGTTGGTTGTACAAATGTCAACTAGTTCATGTTAGTTGGTAGTAGACTTTTGTTTTGGATAGCTATTAATCTTCTATATCTTTACTGGTTTTCTGTCTGCTTGTATTAATCATTAAAAATATTGAAATCTCCATAAAAACTGTAGATTCATCTGTTTCTTGAAATTCTTAGCAATTTCTGCATTAAATGAAATGCGTAACTATTTATGACTACAAGGGGACATAGATTAGAAAGGGTCATTAGGAAACTTTTGAGGGTGAGGTATAAGTTCACTAGGCAACTACTGAGGGTGAAGGATATGTCCACTGGGAAATATCTAAGACTACTGTCCTCTTGACAGATTGACCCCTTTATCATTATGAATTGACTTTTTTTTTATCCTGGTAATATATTTTGCACTGAAATCTTTCACTTATATCAACATAGCTACTATACTTTTTTTGACTAATGCCATTTATCTTGTAAAATTCTTTTTAAGCTATTTGTATCTTTTTTTTTTTGACAGTCCTAGGCCTGGGTGCTATCTCTGAATTTTTTCAGCTCAAGACTATTGCTCTACTACTTGAACTGCACTCTACTTCTGGATTTTTGATGATTTATTGGGGATGAAAAAGAGACAGACTTTTCTTTCTTTCCAGGCTGGCTTCAAACCATGATCCTCATGTTCTTAGCTTCCTGAGTAGCTAGGATTACAGGCATGAGCCACTGGTGCTAGGCTAGCTATATATTTATATGTTTATATCTAACCTTGTCTTGCTTATTTTCCTTTTTCTAACAATCTTGCCTAAATAAAACTTGGGCTATTTAGATCACTTACATTTCCCCCCGTACTGGGGATTCAATCCAAGAGTATAATTTGTACATACACTAGGTAGACTCACTATCACTTGAATCACATCTCCAGTCCTGGTATTTTATGTTTAATGGTTGCTGCCATTCAGCTTAAATCTTTTCTTTTGCTATTTAGTTCCATTTCTTTGTTCACCTTTTCTTATTGTATCTTCTTTGTTAGTTATAGCTATACCTCATGACCTTGACACATTTAAAGAACAGAATGTTTTGGAGAATTGTCTTTAATTCAAGATTCTAGGATATTCTCTTATGATTAGACTTGGGTTTTATAGATTGTGCATGTGCCATAGAGTTGTAGTTCCCTTCTCAACGTATATCCTAATGTATTAATAATCATGTTACCTTGATCACTAGTGTTACCACAATGTCTGCCAGACTTCTCCTTTGTAAGCTGTTTCCTTTTCTTTTTTTTGTTGCTAGAAGTCAGCTTACACTCAAGGGGAGGGGAATTAAATGAGCTTTACCTCCTGGGGTGAAGAGAATCAAATATTTTATAGAACTATATAAAACTATCACAGTAATTAAGAAATGTTTTAGTGGATCTAATATTATGAGATTATCCAAATACTGTTTTTTTATAGTTGCTTGCACAAATATTACTATGTGTTCTAGTAGTAATTTTCTACTTCTTATTCTTTCTGTGTTTAATAATTATATAGAAAAATTATTGTTCTAAAATAAAGAACACAAAAAAGAACACCTTTATATATATATGTCAGTGTGAATTCATGAATATTTATTTTTTGTGTAATAGTTCAAATTTATCACTTTTTTCTATCAAAAATTCCAAACTTTGACCAATAGAATAAGCTACTTCAAGTTGGATCCTGGCTCTTTAATATTTCACTGTTGTTGTTTAGCACTACTTTACTTTCTTGTACTACAAGATACCCTGGGTTCTTCTATCTATCTATTGATCTATCGATCTATTTATCTATCTATCGATCTATCTATCTATCTATCTATCTATCTGTTATTTGCTTAACCCTTATATATATAAAAAATATTTTGAGGGGCTGGGGGTTTAGCCCAGCGGAGGGGTTCCCGCGTGCAAGGCCCTGGGTTCGGTCCTCAGCCCTGGGGGAAAAAAAAGCTACAAAAAATATTTTGAGTTGCTAATCTATATCACAGTGAGAAAAAGTTTATCAACTAGAGTACAATGTTCTGTATAAAATCCTTTTCCTTCCCTCCCTCCCTC
>NW_012267226.1:6638607-6705451 GCF_000151885.1 Dipodomys ordii
TTTCTTCCTTTCTGCAGTTGTGGGGCCTGAACTCTGGGCCTGGGCACTGTCTCTTCAGCTCAAGGCTAGCTCTCTACCACTTGAGCCACAGTACCACTTCTGGCTTTTTCTGCTATGTGGTGCTGAGGGATCGAACCCAGGGTTTCATGCATGCAAGCACTCTACCACTGAGTTTCCTTCCCAGCCCACAAAATCCCTTTTCTTGGCCACCCTATAATATCCAGCCCAAATACTACTTTCCATGGTGGTTCATGGCAGCCCCACCCTCCCCACAACCAGCTTCAGTGAGGTTATATCATTTGTGAAACATTTAGTTTTCTTTGTCATAGTCTGTATTCCATCCTGGTTTCCTAGACATCCTAGCTGAGCTTTAAAAATGTTCATGATGTGCCATTCTAAGCAACTTGACCAATGCTTAATGATATCTTCACCATCACTTCATCAGACCCTAGAAATTCCATCATAGATCCCCTTTGTAGCCTACCCCTACTCCGACCATCTTTATAAAATGGAAGTTATTTATTTAAAGAAGTTATTCCATAGATACAGGCAGTGTTTTTTGTTATGGCTTTTGACTTAAACATGTCAGTTAGGAATGGCTAGATTGATCGAGTTGTGTCTGGTTGAAATGAATAGTAAGAAGACCATTTCATTCTATCTTAGAGTGATAGATGGTCTTTTATGTGAATTCTCAGAGCGTAATTTCCCAACAAAATAGGTACCCTGATTTTTCTACCCATCCTAAACTCAGTTAAGACTAGTGCATGGTAGTTAACTAGTTAAAAGGAAATCAAGGTCACTTGTTAGAATGACTATCCAAAGCCTACCACTGTTAATATTTGCAAATCTTCTTGCACTGTAAGGACAAAGTCTAGCTGGCTGATGTTGTGTATTGCATTTTCTTTTTTAATCTCCTTTTTTACTCTGTGGTTGTGCGTGTGTGTGTGTGTGTGTGTGCGCGCGTGTGTGTGCGCGCGTGTGTGTGTGTGTGTGTGTGTGTGTGTGTGTGCATGCACGCATGTGCGTGCATACATGCTTCGGTTCTGGGACTTGAACTCTGGGCTCTGTTCCTGAGCTTTTATACTCAAGGCTAGCATTCTACCATTTAAGCAACAGCTCCATTTCTGGCTTTTTTGGTAGTTAATTGGAGTTAAGAGTCTCACAGACTGGACATTTCTCCCTGGAGTTGGATTTGGCTGCTATCTGTGGTCCTCAGATAGCCTCCTGAGGTCACCTAGGATTACAGGTGTGAGCCACTGGCGCCAAGCCCCTTTTTTACTCTTTTTTTTTGTCAGTGTGGGGCTTGAACTCTGGCATGAGCACTGTGCCTCAGCTCTTCAGCTCAAGGCTAGTGCTCTACCACTTGAGCCACAGCGCCACTTCTGATTTTCTGAGTGGTTTATTGGAGATAAGAGTCTCACCGACTTTCCTGTCCAGGCTGGCTTTCAACTGTGATCCTCAGATCTCAGCCTCCTGAGTAGCTAGGATTAAAGGCGTGAGCCACCGGTGCCTGGCTCCCTTTTTACTCTTTTGTCCTTCTCTATGCCTATGACTATGGTTATTTATACAATGAACTTTATGTATCTAGTCCTGACTGTTATTTGGCATTAAAGTGTTTACTTCTGTCTCCATAAGCTATTAATTATATTCTTCAACTACATTATAATACTGACTTCAAATAGTCTACTTTGTGTGTATATATATGTACATATAAATAATGAATATATATATTGTTCTTTCATGTCTCAGTTTAAAATACAAGTAGTTTAAATTCTTTGTCTTTGTTTTCACTATAGCCCCAGGCTGGCCTTGAGCTTGCCAAGATTCCCTGAATTTATACTTCTCCTAATTCAGCTTCCCAAGTGCTGGAATTATAGGTGAATGCCATCAAATCTAGCTGGTTTAAAATTTTTATTCTTCCTTGAAATAAGGAAAAATAGTTAATTTTTTATGTGTATCATGGTGAAAAGGTTTTCCTACTTCTGTCTTAGAGATAGTAGTTTGTAATCTGTTGTTCTAATTCAAGTAGGACTTTCCTGAAATAAGTGTGAACATATGAGAAATTAACTGGTTTGTTAAGAGCCCTTGTTTGTTTTCTCTTCTCCTAACATCTCAATTTCCACTGGAAAACTATATAGCCTGTTTTTTCTCATTATATGTTAAATTTAAAATACGTTTTGCTGCTTTGAATAGTATGTTTCTTGTTACTATGACCGTGAAACAAAACCAATAATTAATCTCTGTCTTCTGTGTAAGTGGTCTTTGGTAGGTGAAGTTACCTTGTCATTTTCAGCCTTGGGTCCCCAAAGTGGCTGCTACTTCAGATTCAGTCCAGTGATTCTCTTGCACTACCTTTCACAGTAACAGCCAAGGCTATTTCAGTTGCAAAGACCGAGAGGGCCTTACAGAGCTTATGCCAGGGGGAATTATTAGAATCTGAGTTGGACTTTGAATTATCTCTGTAGCATGTGAGAGCACAGTCTGCTTTTGGAATTTGGATTCCAGACTGTAGTCAGATGCAAATAGTGTTTTCACGTTACGTCTTCCACACATCAGGGATAATGTATTTGCAGATGCAGCATTTTACAGAACAAGAATATGCCCTGACATATTCTGTGCTTGGTCACACACATTTGTCATGCCTCAGTACCTCTGAGATTGGTCTCCTGGAAACAGGCAGGAGAATTTTGTATGTTTATTTGTGCTTTATTTTACGCTTGGTCTGATTAGTCTGCAGATAGGAAAAGTGATAGTGCCAAGTTTATGCCCCCCCCCAACAAGCCTGTTGTTGTTAGTACAGTGATATTTAAGCACAACTCTAAGCTCATGAGAAATAAAGAGCTGTGACATATAATTCTATTTCTGTTTCTATTTATTTGCATCATTACAGTAGATTTTAATCTGAATCAAGCTTTTCCTTCCTCCTCCCTTTGCTTTCTGCTTTCCTTTGACCTATCTGCCTCCCCACCCCTCCAAGTCTTACCTGCTTCCTTCTCTCTTCTTTTCTCCTCCCTGTCCCAAACTGCTAGTTTGGGGCCACATGATTGTGCTGAAGGAATATATACAGTCCAGTAATCCTCTTTTCCCCTTTTGGTCTTCTCTCACAGATTCCTTTAAACATAGCAGTAATTTCTTCTCTATGACCTCCCAGACCTTCTACTTAAACTGTATAAAGCTACACATTAGGGTGGACAAGATGTGTAACGCTCCTTCTAGGGCTATTATTTCTTCTCAGACTGCTATCCAAGGTGACTACTACATGGAATTTCATTCTGTTGTTATGTTTTTGGATTAATCAGGCTCATGCTTAAGAAGTCTCTAATGGTATGAATTTGGAGACAGAGGAACAAACCAAGCAATACAAGAGTGTATTCCAAAAACAGCTGTTGTTCTTGATAGCCTGGCATTGGAATATTACTTGATACTATTTTCACTCTACATAGAATATAAGGAACAACCCTAAATCCAGATCCCACTGTATATTTGCAGTGGAATCATACAGATTTTTTTTTTTAAGCACTGACATCATTGGAACATTAGAATTCAGCATTCTCCAGAAAAAAAAAAAAACACAACAGGACGATTAGGAGATAAGTTAAATAGAGATTTATTGTAACAAGCTGACTCATTAGAATTCAGAATCTGCAGTGTGGGCTGGCAGCCTGGAGACCCAGGAGAGCCAGTGGTGCAGATGAGGTCCAAAGGCCATCTGCTGGAAAATTCTGCCTTGCTAGGGGAAGTTGGTCTTTTTTGTTCTTTTCAGGCCATCAGCTGTTAGGATGAGACCTACTCACATTATGAAAAATAGTTTGCTTGACCTAGCGTTCACCAAGTTAAATGTGAATCTCATCTACAAACACCCTCCCAGCTAGATTTATTTCATTTTTTTCTTTTTTTCCTGAGACAAGGCCTTACTGTGTTATCTAGGCTATCTTTAGATTCTCAGTCTTCCTGCCTCTACCTCCAAGTGTTTTAGGATTACAGATATATACCATTATGCATGGCTCATACTTTTTTTTTTTTTTTGCCAGTCCTGGGGTTTGAACTCAGGACTGAGCACTGTCCCTGAGCTGCTTTTTGCTCAAGGCTAGCACTCTAGCCCTTGAGCCACAGTGCCACTTCTGGCTTTTTCTGCTTATGTGGTACTGAGGAATCAAACCCAGGGCTTCATGCATGCTAGGCAAATACTCTACCACTAAGCCATATTCCTAGCCCTATACTTGTATTTTAATTATACTTATCTACTTATTTATTTTGGTACTGGGGATTGAACTCTGGACCATATGTATCCTGAGCAGCATCCAAGTGTTTTTGTTTCTATTTTGGATTTTGAGATAGGGTCTCACTACCTTTGCCTGGGTTGACCTCAGACGCATGCATGGTCCTCCTGTCTCTGCTTCCTGAGTAGCTTAGTTTATAAGCATGTACTTTATTTTTAAGGGATTGTTTCAATATATAACCACTTAATTTAGCATAGCTCAATTTATGATATATTCTTTGCCGACACACACACATACAGACACACACATATTTTTTTAGGTCAATAGGTCTAGAAAATATTGATCTGTGTACTTTCCCTACACTTTCTCTCAAATTCCTTGAAGAACTGGTTAAGGAACTGAGACATTATGGGTAAAATGATATTTTATAAGCTACAGTTAGATTTTTCATACAGAAGTGATCCATTTTAAAGAATAAGAGTGTGCCTGCTCTCCAGGAGAAAGCCTTCAGTGCTACTTTATATTTAGGCCTGAGCCTCAGGGGTCCAGTGCAGTCCCAGTGATGCGTGCTAATGTACACCCATGCAGTGCTTTGGAGTCCTAGTCAGGAGGAGGAGACAAACTGGACACAATGCCAGAAAGCTAAAAATAGCATACATAAGCTAGTTTTTAACAAACAACTCATCTAACTTTAAGTGAAACATTTTGAAAAAGAAAAAATAACTTCTATCCTGGTTCACAGTAATGAATACAGCCCCAATTTATTTAATTTGTTATGAAAAGCTAAGACAGCTCTAGATTTTTTTCTCTAGTTGTCCTTGTGTTTAAATAATAATAGCCACTGTTGAAGATAGATGTCCCTTTACTTTCTGCTAGTGGAGCATTAGGTTCCTGAGTCAGTTCTGCTGCTTACATATGTTTTATTTTTTAATATAATTTTGTTATTACTAATAAGGTGTTGGACAGAGGGGTTACCATTTCATAAGTCAAGTAACAAGTACATTTCTTTTTTTTCGGGACAATGCCACCCTCTCCTTTACTTTCCCCCAGTTTCCCCTTCCAGTCCCTGCCCATATTTTCCACTTAGTGTACACTGAATAGCATAATTGTATTTGTTTCCCCTTCCTCCCTCCCTTACATCTTTTTGATCATCAAATTCTCACTTTTAATATTGTACATGAGTTAAGAATATAAATACAAGTTAATTAAGGCAAACTATACAAAGTAACAATAGTTTGAAATTAATTGGTGCTAACTTTCTTGCACTATTCTATGTGCTTAATATAAATCACAATTTTTAATTCTATTAATTGTCCTGCCTTTAACTCTATTTCATAATTTGGAATATCTATTTTTTCCTATGAATTTTTTTATTGTGAAAATACCGTACAGAGGGGTTACAATTACATGGGCAAGGTAATGAGTACATTTCTTATCAAGCATTGTAGCCTTCTCCTTTGTTTCCCCTTCCTTTCCCTTCCCATCCCCGCTCCTGCCAAAGTTGTAAAGTTCATTTTTCGACATAACAACTTGTAAATCTCATTGAGGCATAACATTTGCATGTTGACATCTTGAACTATCTGGATGTGGGCTGAAGAGTCCTCTTTAGATTTAGTTTGTTGTGGACTTCAAGATGTTTGCTTTAGTATCTAAAGCTCTTAGAAAATCAATTAAAAAAAAATAAGCTAACCTCTACTGAATTAGGATGTTTATGGGCTAAGACGAACAGTTACAATTTAAGTATATATTTTTTATACTTAGCTATTGGTTGATTTTTGCCTTGAGACACGAGGCATACTTTGTGGCCAGGAACTCCTTAGACTAGTAAAGGGAAACAGGTATCATTGTCCTCCTGCTTAACAACAGGGCTGGATTTCTGCATATAATTCCACATTTGAGGTCTGGCCTTTGTAATGAGTAAATTAGAAAGGCTCCCCAAATAAGGCTTGCCAGGGAGGCTTGGAAAAATCCTTCCTGGCCTGTTGAATTCAAATTTGAAGTATATGTGTTCCAAGAAATGAGGTAGTGAGTTTAGAAATGGTATTTTAAAAAAGCCAAGTGATCATCATGTACCTGGCTTGCCATCAGTTTCCTTGTTCCCAGCAGAATTTCCGGGAGGTCTCAAAACTGAAGGAGGAAACTACAATTGTTGTCCATAGCTGCTAAAATTGTTCCAGATTAGGAAAAGGAAGGGGAAACAAAGAATACGTAGCTCTAGAGAAGAATATGAGGAGCCATGTGAACAGGGAAGGTGCTGTTGTGGACATCTGTGTGTTTCCTCTTTTGCCATGTCATTCTTATCTCTCATGACTTAATCTTCATTGGAAGGAAGTGATGGCTGGGTTGGAGGTGTTAGTTTGTGCCAACTGCTTTTCTTTTGTTTTTCTCAGTTGTGGGGCTTAAACTTTGGGCCTGGGCGCTGTCTCTCAGCTCTTCAGCTCAAGGCTAGTGCTCTACCTCTTGAGCCACAGAGCCATTTCCTGCTTTTATTTTTCTTCTTCCCCTGCAAACTCTGCTAAGAAAGTTTCAATAGAACAATAGGTTATCTTTTTGAGCTTCATTCTCTGACTCATGTCTTCCTTTCATTTCAGATCCTCTTTACACATATCAGTTGTCTTTTTTGTTTTTTAGCACTTAATAGATTTTAAGTATCTCCTCTAAGAAAAATTATGAAATAAAGCAGGATTCAGGAACTAGGAATTAAAATTCCTGCCTTTTGCCTTTGCCTTTGCTTTTGTGCTTGTAGCCTGACAAGGATCAGATCTCCTCTTTGAGAAGTACCTGCCGTAAGCCTTACTTAAATTCATGGGAAGCTAGGAGACTAAATCAGTATTTAGAACATGTTGTGAAAGTCATGAGGTCACTTGATTCTTAGCTGCAAAGCATTGGTAGAAGGACATCTATTTTCCCTGCATTACACATCAGGTAATGCAGCAGGTCCACTGTCCTGGAAAAGCCCCCAGCACACTCCGTTCTCTTGAGCAGACCAGTCAGCTAACCTGTAAGCAGCAGCGAATCATCACAGTTGTTACTTGTCAAAATAAGGCTCTTTGTGAATTTAAAGTTCTCACTTCTTCCTAGCTGCCTATTCAGCTTTCTGTGCACACTACTAATTACTTCCTTGTAGCTGAAAAATTTTACTGTCATCCTGGCAGACTTTCTAAGATATTTCTTCCCCTGCCCACCCTTGTCATCCCAGAAAAAAAGCATATATTTTCCTTGTAATACAGTATCCAGAATAATGAGATGCTAGTGATTCGTGGGCCTAGTTGCCTAACCAGAGGATGTAAGAATTTACAAAAATATCCTCAGGAGAAAATGTCCTGAGGTCCTCTGGCTTTCTAGGCTACATTTGCGTTGCTCAATTTCTCATGAGATGAGTTCAAAGACTGTGACTCATATGTAGAGCTAGTGCTGCCATGTCCCTAGATTTCTTCATATGCATGATGACTCTGTCATCTTTTTCTAAGAACTAAGAGGAAAACCTCACAGAAATGGGCCTTTGATCTTTTTAGGATAGTCCACATTTCTGTATGTTGAAGGCATCTTTTGAGGCTCTTATTGGTGTAGGTCAAACATGGGCACACAAATGGAGATGATTCAAGTGGTCTGTGACAGAGCTAGTATAGCAATGCCAGTATCTTGTCAGGTCTTCCTCTATTGAAGCATTATGCCAGATACCACTATTTATGGGATGAAGCATGCTTCTGGGAACAAATCTGTGCAGTGTGTAATCTGTGTTGAATCCTGGTTGTCTCTTTTTCTTGAAATCCCATTGCTTTTTACCCAGCTGCTCAACACCTTGTTTGGGCCTTAAGGATATCAGTAATTTCTGTCTATCTTGCTTGCTGTCATTGTGATATAGATAACCTGGCACTGATGCATTCTAGGATGACCTTGTCTCTGTTCTATCTTCTTGTCACTTAGCATTTTTGAAATACGTGTTTAGATTATTGATGAGGGAATTTCAGACTTAAAAAAAAATCTTCCAATCCCTAGCTTTCCTTCTCTTGTTCTCTCTCCCTCTTCCCTCCTTCCCTCTCTACTCCTTTCCATTTTCTTCCTCTTTTCTTTGTTTTGTTTTATTTTGCCTTTTTTGAGACAAGAGCCTACTCTGTAGCCCAGGCTGGTCCTAATTCAACAATCTTCCTGTCTCAAAAAAACAAAAAAAAAACAACAACAAAAAACAATCTTCCTGTCTCAACCTTCCAGGTACTGTGATTATAGCCAGTACCACTATGTCAGCATCATATTTCTTGTCAAATATGCAAGAATTAAAAAAAACCTAACCAGAATGTTTAATTTCTTTCATGGAGTCACATGAGTATTGGACATGTATTCTGAAACACCATTTGGAACACCAGTTCTATCACTTAGCTGTGGATTTAAGGGAGATCACGTGGGTACCTCCATCATTTGCAATTGGAAATGAAACCCCTTTCCCTGACAATCTTGAATTGTCTCCACTTTCTACCCCACCTCTGGAACTGTCACATCACTATGGTCCTGGTTTCAAGAATGAGGAATAATGTTGTGGTGTCACTAGAAGCTATTTTAAAGCCTGATGCCTTTGGAAATACAGAATATGTCAAACAAAGAGAACCAATGAATAATGGACTGACAATTGTTACTCCTAAAATAGCTTTAAGAAAAGAACAGAGGAAGAAACTCAGGAGAGAGTAAATGATGCTAGTTGATATTCGGCTGGCCTTTTCATACCTGTGCCTGTTCAAGCCTTCTTTCAAATTCCTCTCCACACGGGATATGTGAACTCACATGTCTCATTGTTGTGGTGCCTCTGGACTGAAAGTACATACTGACTCATGTAGGGAATCAAATAGTGATATTTTTATTTGTAAAAATGAGAGTTTAAAATTTTAGGTGTTGTTTACAGTCTAAAGGAAGAAAAATGCCAGGCACTGGTGGCTTATGCCCATAATCCTAGATACTCAGGAGGCTGAGATCAGAGCATCGTCATTTGAATCCAGCCCAGACAGGAGAGTCTGTGAGACTCTTATCTCCAATTAATCACCAAAAAACCAGAAGTGGAGTTGTGGCTTAAGTAGTAGAGTACTAGCTGTGAACTAGCTCACAGGGACAGTGCCCAGGCCCTGAGTTCAAGACCTAGGACCTTACAAGAAGATGGAGGGGAGAAGGAAAGAAGGAAGGGAAGGAAAAGAGAAAGAAGTAAGGAAAAAACGAAGGAGGGAGGGAAAAGAAAGGGGAAGGGAGAAAAGGCTTGGGTTTTAGCCTTGGCCTAACACTGTGCTGGTATAGTTTGAGTGAACTGGAGAAGGGAGGGGGTCCATGGATCAAACCCAAGGACTCATAGGTAAGCAAGGTAAGCATGCCTCTACCATCTCAGTTTATTTATTATTATTTTTGCCAGTCCTGTGTACACATGCATACACACATCACATTATAACAAATAAAACTCCACACAGTAATGTATACAAAACCAACCCACAGAACTTCAGACTGGTTCCCAATGTGCCAGGTAAGGAGCTCAGAACCTTTGTTAAAAGAGCTGAACAACCTTCACTTAAATACCACCAATTCTTAGATCTGCTAGAGAACTGAAGTCACAGATCAAACCAATGCCCTAAAACTGGAGAGAAGAGTCAGGTACATGGCATGTTAGAACATAGGTCAAAAAATCTAGAAGCAAAATCTACCCAAGAGCTAGTATCAGAGTAGGAAAACTAAAGCTACAAATGACATTATTAGAGACATAGACAAGTCTGAGAACTAAAAGCACCAGGAGTTCCTGTCTCAGGAGGCCTCAACACTTGTTTTACCTCCAGGAGACTTATCAGTTCTCTCAGTGAAGTCTGAGGAAAAATCCCTTTCCAGCTGAGAAGCAGAATTTTGAAATGTATCCAGAACCATTCAGTTCTTATCAAGAGAAACTGTCTTTTCATAGCCTAACATAGTTTTATCACCATAATTGGTGTACAGAGGATGTAAATACCTACATCCACAAGCTTAGGAAACACTTGTAAAAAAAAAAAGTCCCTGCTGAAGTGAACAGACTTATTAAAAGACTGGGACCTAAATATGGGGTTCTGGAATGCATCCCCTCTCCACACATTACCACCACAACACTAAAGCCTTACTTATGTACTTAGTACATCCTGTCTGGCTTTTACCAAAAAAGTTACAAGGCATAGTAAAAAAGCAAAAAGAAAAAAAAGGCAAAAAAGCAAAATAAAAACAACAGAAGACCACACAATAGTTTGAAGAACCAGAGGATGTGTCAGAACTGGTATGGCAGGAATGTTAGAATTATCAGACAGTAATTTAAAACAGATGTGATTAATATATGTTAAGAATTCTAGTGCAAAAAGTAAGTAACATGCAAGAACATATGGGTAGTGAAAGAAGTGTTATGGAAATACAATCACAAAAATGCTAGAGATGGAAAATCTGTAACAGAAATGAAAAACACAAGCCGGGCGCCAATGGCTCATGCCTGTAATCCTAGCTACTCAGGAGGCTGAGATCTGTAGATCACGGTTCAAAGCCAGCCCAGGCAGGAAACTCTGAGACTCTTTTTTTTTTTTTTTGCCAGTCATGGGGCCTGAACTCTGGGCCTGGGCGCTGTCCCTCAGCTCTTCAGCTCAAGGCTAGTGCTCTACCACTGGAGCCACAGCGCCACTTCCGGCTTTTTCTGTTTATGTGGTGCTGAGGAATCGAACCCAGGGCCTCATGCTTGCAAGACATGCACTCTACCGCTGAGCTACCTTCCCAGCCCCAACTCTGAGACTCTTATCTCCAATAAACCACTAGAAAACCAGAAGTGGTGCTGTGGCTCAAGTGGTAGAGTGCTCATCTTGAGCTGAAGGGCACAGGGAAAGTTGCCAGGCCCAGAGTTCAAGCCCCACGACCAACAACAACAAAAACAAAAGAAAAAGAAAGAAAAAAGAAATGAAAAACATCACTAATGGACTCATCTGTGGGTCATGGTGCTGGTACAGCAAGGGCTGTACCACTTGAGCTACATTTTCAGTCCTGTAGTTTTCAAATAGCATCACTTTTTGCCCAGGCATGCTGGGGCCTACTTATGTCGTATTTATGTTTCCTGCAAAGCTAAAGAAACAGTGTGCACTGCTCACCCCACCTTTTTTATTGACTGAAATGGTGTCTCATAGACTCTTGCCTGGGCTAACCTCAAACTATAGTCTTCTTTATCTCAGCCTCCCTAAGATTTTAAGTCTGAGCTGCAGCACAGCATCTGACTCACTGATGGACTCTTTAGTAGATTGGGCACAACTATGCAAATACAGTAATGTGTGAGCTTCAGGTTACATAGAAAATTTCCAAACCAAAGCCTAGAGAAAGAGAACTGGAAAATAATACAAGAGTATCTAATAATCCTGGGACAACTACAGAAAGTGCAACATATGTGTTGTTGGTTGATACCAGAAAGAAATGAAGGGAATATAAGAAATATTTCAAGCAGTCATGAGTAAAGATTTCTAAATTTTAATGCCAGACACCATGCCAGACATGCCAGATACCGCAAGTCCAGGAAACTTGGCAGACACCCGCAGAATAAGTGCCCTAAACCACAGACTTAGGCAGCCCTATTCAAATAGCAGAATATGAAAGGTAAAGAAAACATTGGTAAGCAGATGTGGGAAAACTGCCTAACCTACAGAAGAGGAAGGGGGTGAGTTACTTCAGACTTAAGGAACAATGCAAGCAAGAAGAGAGTATAGGTTTCAGCCTGGGGCATGAAGGTGCTATAAATGTAAGTGTGTAGGATTTTGTGAATGAGGTTGTTTGTTTTTTTTTGTTTTTGTTTTTGTGTTGTTTTTAGGACAAATGCTCAGGAACATTGCTAGGTTTGGTTCAGTCATGGTTACATGCCAAATGTTTTACAAAACTGATAAACAGAGTGCCTAGACCAACAGTTAAGACTTTTGGAGTATATTAGATATTTCTATACTCTCTTTCAACTTTCTGTTAGTCTATAATTATTTCAACACTAAAACTTAAAACCCTTGTTTATTTGTTAAATGACAGTGAATGTCACTATGGTATTTAGATCCCAGAGGATACACACACAAAAAAGTGAAGGAATACTTTGTAGAATTCTAGAAACAATATGCTTCTCTACCGTTTCAACTTAGAAAAAAAATCAGATGAAAACCTAAATATATGGAAGTCCGTGGTCCCCCTGAATTCTGTTAATAGATAAAGCTTACTTACATTTATTTATTTATTTTTTATACAGATGGTATTTATTTATTCATTTATTTGTTTATGTAATTGCTAGAACTTGAATTCAGGGCCTCTTGAGATTTTTTTGTTGTTGTTGTTGGTCGTGGGACTTGAATTTTGGGCCTGGGCGCTGTCCCTGCGCTCGTCAGCTCAAGGCGAGCACTCTACTGCTTGAGCCACAGTGCCACTTCCCTTACTTACATTTATAATGAGACTACATGAGGACAATCTGTTGGTAGTCATGGGTAATTTTTCAGGGACCTATGTGTTTCTGGCATTTCAATGTTTGAGGTTTTGCTCAGCAGTAGCAGGTAGAGTCTGTCTGCTCCTCCTGCTCACATGTGAGTGAGTGGGAGGAGTGAACTGACAGGTATACATGAGTGGAAGGCTGTTTCTTCACCCTGGAGGCTTTTCTTGCCTCTGTGTGACACTGACAGGTGAATGTTTGTTCATCATGTGGGTAAATTACATAAAAGTTACCATTTTAACCATTAAAAATGTAAAGCTAAGTGGCATTAAAATAGAATGTACAGCCATCACCATCCATTTCCAGAACTTTTCATCAGCCCGAGCAGAAACTGTATCCACTGAACAGTAATGCTACTTTAGCAACTTTCCCCATTTCCTTCTTTTTGCTTCGTAATTTTCCTGTTGTAGTTACTGCATGTAAGTAAAATCAGAGTATTAATCTTTTTGTGTCGTGTCTTCCATTTCACTTAATGTCTTTAAGGTTTATCTGTTATGGCTTGTGTCAAATTGATCTTCCCTTTTGAAGCTGGATCACACCATATTGTCTGTATATTACACATGATCCATTCTAGTGTAGATGTTCGGGTTTTTTCTACCTTCGACTATTGTCAACAATGGTTGACAACAAGAACATTGGTGTTTTTGCTTTAAATTCTGTTCTGGATCACATAACTCTATATTCTAATGTTTTTGAGGAATTGCCAAACTTCTCTATAATGGCTGCACCAATTTACAAACTTGGCAGCAGTGCATTCAGATTCCAATTTCTCTATATCCTTACCAACATTTCTTTTTCTTTTCAATGTCTTGGGGCTGAGAGCACAGCTCCAGTGGTCGAGTGTTCATCTAGGCCTAGCATGGTCCTATGTTCAGTCCCCAGCATCACATAGCCACACAGTAGCCCTCTCACTTAGGTATATGGTATTGTCTTTCATTATAGTTATGTTGAGCGATTTTTCATGTTCTTTTTTTGGGGGGGGATCCGGTCATGGGGCCTGAACTCTGGGCCTGGGCACTGTCCCTCAGCTCTTCAGCTAAAGGCTAGCGCTCTACCATTTGAGCCACAGCGCCACTTCCGGCTTTTTTCTTTTTGCTTATGTGGTACTGAGGAATCGAACCCAGGGCCTCTGGCATGCAAGGCATGCGCTCTACCACTGAGCCACCTTCCCAGCCCCGATTTTTTATGTTCTTATTGACCATTTGTATATCTTATTTGGAGGATTTTCTTTTGCCCATTTTTGAATATGGCTGTTGGAGGTTTTTTAAATGATCACTGAATGATTTTAGTATCCTTTTTGAAAATTACTTAAAAATTAGGTGAGGGTTTATTTCTGGGCATTATAGCAGCAGGTAGATGAAAATTCAGCCTAAGCGGATTTCTTAGCTGGTTGATGGCTGTGCCCAGAGAGGGTGGATGCCATACTGAAGGGAAGGCTCCACACTAAGAGTTCCCTCTGTTTGATGTGGTCCTGACCGCTCCTTTGTGGATTTGAAACCTAGAGGAGGTGAGGGGCAGGAAGGAGGAATGACAGTAGGCCTGGAAGGTCTGGACCTGAAATGGTAAAAGGATTATGATGACTGCAGCAAGAAGCAAATGCTTAGAAAGGCTTTAGAGCTCTATTGGCCTGTGTCCTGGGACTAAAGAGGGCACTGAGCTGACAGAACTGACCCCTTCTAGGGGTCAGACCAAAAAGGAAAGCAGTCAACTTGCTGTGTTTCTAAGAGACACTGTTTTAGAATATAATATTTGCCCATCCTCAGTGGTTAGCAACTGTCACCTAGGTAGAAGGGAAAACTTGACTTCAGTCCAAGGGTTTTCTGCTGTTACTGATACATAGGCTCTGATTTTACCTTTCCTGTTCTTTGCAGGTTGCTTGATAGGGGCTGTGAACCTCAAGTCCAGCAACCGAAACCCAGTGGTACATGAATTTGAAAGTGAGTACAGAGAGTCATTGTGAAGGGAATGGGCACCCACTAGTGGAAATTGGGTAGTCTTGCAGCCAACTCAAGACAGGCTCCCCTATCTATAGCAAGCCACCGATGTGTGGGGTGGCCACTCAGTGGCTGGTGTGTGTATGTCCATGAAGCTGTGAATCAGCAGGCCATCAATGTACAGGTGTGTAGTGGTGAACATCTGTTTCCTGCCTGGCTTTGTGCTTACACAACAGAGAAATCTCATATGAAATAGAGAGGGTGTACTCTGTGTGGTAAAATCCTTACTAATGTCTGGTGCTTTTTTGTTTTGTTGTTTTGGCAAAAGTCTTACCTATTCAATAATCAGCTGGAGCCTAGTAATGGTTAACTTTGCAATCTGTGTAAAAGCCCTCTTCAAAGCTAGGTACCAGTGGCTCCTGTCTATAATCCTAGCTATTCAGGAAGCTGAGATTGTAGAATCTCCAGTCAAGTGAGCTTGAGCAGACAAATCATTAAGGCTTTTAACTCTAATCAGCAAAAAGCCAGAAGTGGACCTTGACTCAAGGGGTAGATTGCCAACCTTGAGCAAAAGAAAAAGAAGAAAAGGCAGAGCAAGCATCTCTGAATTCAAGCCTAGTACTGGCACAAAACAAAATTCTTCAACTAGAGATAGTTGGTAGGGAAGGACCTAGACATACAGAGAGCCCTGAAAAGTCCCCACTTACCAGTGTTCTTTTACTCCCTTTGTTTATTAGATGTGGAACTTTCTTGTATCATTACGGACTCACAGACAAATGACCCTAGAATTGAATGGAAGAAAATCCAAGATGACCAAACCACCTATGTGTTTTTTGACAACAAGATTCAAGGTATGATCCAGTAGTCTGCTGTGCCTGCTGAGTTCTCTTGTCTACAGCCCACACATGTACTTGTGGCAGGAAACTTAGCCAGCTAGCCTGAGGCTCTAGCCAAGACAGTTTGATTTTCTGAATTTACTATTACAGAAAATTTCAGCCATAGGCAGAAGTGAGGATTCTATGTCACCCAGCTTTGACAAACACCAGTTCATTAGTTTGGGCTTGAATCTAATGGCAGCCCAGGTCTCTGAGAAGTCACAGTGAACAGTCTCCCCAGTCATCTTATTGTAATTTCAGTAGTGAGGCCACAGGGGCTTGCTGAGCACTACCAAATCCTGGGCTGTCATGGGATATGGTAGTTCTAGTTCGCAGGGAGCTTACTTCTTTTATAAGGAGATACTGAGGCATTGATTCTAGCCCCAGAAAAGATTCTCTTCAAGTGTCAAAGATACCTCTGAAGAGGTTTTGTTAGTGCCTTGCCTTCTTTTCAATAGGGGACTTGGCTGGTCGTGCAGAAATATTGGGGAAAACTTCCCTGAAGATCTGGAATGTGACACGGACAGACTCAGCACTTTATCGCTGTGAGGTGGTTGCTCGAAATGACCGCAAAGAAATTGATGAGATTACCATTGAGTTAATTGTGCAAGGTAGGAACTCATGGAAGGTAAAGCAGTTTTAGGATGTCAGGCCCCGAGAGTTTGTAGCTCTAGAGTAAGAAGTTGGTTCTTACTTTGATCTCTTTCCTTCCAGAGCTGCATTCCTTGGTATCCCATGACTCTGGGAGGGGAGCTCATGAGGCTGAGGCTGCCAGAGCTGGGTGGGAAGTGAGAGAGCAATAGCACTTCTGCAGCGCTCCTTACCAGCGGGAGGGTCCTGACTGCTCTAGCACACTCTCCATTGCCTCCTACTGATAGTGGAGGGATTGGAAATGTGTGAGATTGAACATGGGGTGGGATGAGCAGGCAGTCTGCAGTGCCCCACCGTGCAGAAGCCCTGTGGCTGGCTCCCTGGTCCTTGGAGCTGATCTGTTACAGTAGACTTCGGTAAAAAATAAAGCCATGTTGCTGAGGTTTTAAACACAAACCTGTATTTTACCTGCAGTGAAGCCAGTAACCCCTGTGTGCAGAGTCCCCAGGGCTGTGCCTGTAGGCAAGATGGCCACACTGCAGTGCCAAGAGGGCGAAGGCCATCCCCGGCCATACTACAGCTGGTATCGCAATGATGTACCGCTGCCCACAGACTCCAGAGCCAATCCCAGATTTCGGAATTCCTCCTTTATCTTGAACCCTGAGACAGGCACTCTGGTAAGGTCTCTCTTGGTGAGGGTGGACAGGCCTTTGTCGGGACAAGGGATACTTCTGTGGAACCCTGGCTAAGGAGAGACTATGCAACAACTTTGTAAGACAGGAGCTAAAATCTAGAACACCAGATAGTCTACAGAAAAAACAATGGCCCTCCCTGCTTATAAACACGCTAAGGGAATAACCTAAGGGAAGAAAACCTAGAGTTAAAAGACTAAGGAGGGCTATTAAACAAATGTTATGGGTGGACATTATTAGAGCCCTTATTCGGATAATCAAATCATTAAGAGAAAATCAGGGAAATTTGATAACTGGCTAGATATTTGATATTAAGTGACTGTTAATTGCTTTGGGCATGGTAATTTATTTTGATTATGGTGTTTAAAAACCCTTGTCTTCTAGAGATACATACTGAATTATTTATGGAATTTGTTCAACATAGTCCAGTAGTGGGGGGGGGCACTGCTGTATGGAAAGAGGAAATAGATTGGCCACACAGCAGTGGACAGGCTAGCTTCACCAAGGCCACTGCAGGCTTCTCTGCATATAGTTCTCAACAGGGAGATTTTTGGTCCATGGAATACCCAACTACCTGTGTACTTAGGCATAATAGGACTCAGTATTTGTGAGCTACATTGTGGCTTGGGGCAGTTGTTCAGTCCTTCATAAATCTCAGAAGGTAAAATGAGACCACCTGTCCACACGTGAAGGGGTTTAGTGTCAGGAAGCTCTGAAGCAGGAGTGTCAGGAAAGCATGTATGGGAAGGTAGACAGGATGGTGCTTGCTAAGCCATAGGTAGGCAAAAAGCAAGTAAGTCTGACCATGTGCAGGACCTCAGATGGCAGAGCTGCCCTGTGGGCTGACTCCTTACTTCTTTCACTTCCTGAAACAGGTTTTTAGTGCTGTTCACAAGGAGGACTCTGGGCAATACTACTGCATTGCTTCCAATGAGGCAGGCTCAGCCAGGTGTGATGAGCAGGAGATGGAAGTCTGTGAGTTTTTTGTTTTTTGAATGAATTTTACTGGGACACTGGGTAGAGTAGAACATTTAAAGTTAAGTGATAGACCATCAGTTTAGGTTACTGCTCTGCCCACTGCCAAGCTTTCTTCTGCTGCTGACAGGATCCAGCGAAATCTACTGGGGAAGTTGAAAATACCAAGCACCTAAGTGGATCTCCAGAACAGACTTCACAAAGTCTTCTGTGTTAGAAACATGGCATAGTTAAGCATGTAGCTTTCAGAGTGGGATAAACTCCTATTCTTTGGTAATTGACAGAACCATGAAACAAAATGCTAGAAGTTTGTCCAGTTATAGTAATTATTTTGCAGGAAACAAAAGGAACTTTGCCCCAATACTTTGATCATAATCTATGATGTCACCTTGAGGGCACTGGTTCTAAAGTAGGTGTTGAGAGGAAGAGGCAGTAGATTAGGGTATCCTGACCCATTGGGAGAGTTTCTTGGACTCTTCCCTGTTGCACACGCCTAGAGAAGTATTTTCCAAAATGGCTTGATGATTAGAACCTTTTAGAATATTATGTACAGATCCTAGGGCCTACTGCAGACCTGTAAGAAATGTCTGTACAAAACAAGTGTTCCAGGTGATTCTTCTCATCTGTGAAATCTGAGAAACTACTCTATGGTGATTTTCTCCTGAAGGAAAGTTCCTGAGTTGGTCAGTTTCCTGTATGTTTTCCCATGTATTTTTTGGTGCATAAATAGGCACTCATGTCACCATAGCAAATAATCAACCAAGCACCTTTATTTGGTATAAACAAATTGGTAATTGGAATGCAAGTTAGGGGCTTTCTAGACATGTGGCCAATGGAATAAAAGGTTGAGCTGTCACTATTTTTACTTTTAAAATAATAATTAATATAATTGTTATTAAGGCATTGTGTAGAGGTGTCACAATTACGCAAGTCTAGTAATGACTACAGTTCTTCTTGCACAATGTCACCCCTTCCTTCACTTTCTCTTTGTTTCCCTCTCCTACCTTTGTCTACAAGTTGCATAGTTCATTTTTTACATAGTATATACTGGATACCATGACTGTATTTGTTCACCCTTCCTCCCTCCATTTCTTTGCCCTTCCTTGTGCCCACCCCCCCCCAAAAAAGAAATCACTATTTTCTTTTTTATTGTGAAAATACTGCACTATTTTCATTTTTAAGGCTTGAAACTTTCTTTTCTCAAGTAATCCATATCAATTAGGATTTTTTTTCTTCCTTAGAGCTTCTGACTCCTAATTTTTCATATACTGTAACCATTTTCTCCATTACCAATATTCTCAGACATTTATCCCAGAGCATATTTCAGCCTTTCATGTAATTCCAAACCTCCTTGATATAATTTAACTGTAGTAATATCAGGGTTTATGGTGCCCTGTAGGGTCTAGGCAAGATTTAATTTACTCTCTGGGCCATGAGAGGCATGAGGGGGCAGAGAAACAGATGAAAGGGGGAAAGGAAATGGATGGTAAGAAGGGAAGGATGGCTGGTTATTCTTTTTAAGGGATGGTGCACATCATTTCTTCCCACAAACCTTTTCTGCAGATGACCTGAACATCGCTGGAATTATTGGAGGAGTTCTGGTTGTCCTATTGGTTCTGGCTCTGATAACGTTAGGCATCTGTTGTGCGTACAGACGTGGCTATTTCATCAACAATAAACAGGACGAAGAAAGGTGAGCCTGCCTACCTGAAGGTGAAGTTCAGGCTGGTGTTAGTATGATACCCACAGCACTGAACTGCCGCCTCCTTCTGTTCACAGTTACAAGAGCCCAGGGAAGCTGGATGGAGTTAACTACATCAGGACAGATGAGGAGGTAAGAGAACTGAACAGGCAGCATGTAGGAAACTGGCAGTGTGGGTGCATCCAGTGAAGAGAACAAACATTCCTGCCTGGAAACCCAGCAGCCTTGTATGAGTAGTCCTTGTTTTACACACCAGTGAAACCCACACTTCCCACAGTCTAATGGATGGGCACTGCTTCTCTGCTTTAATCTGGCCCCTAGCTTCCTCCTTGGGGATATTTTCCCTTTCCTGCCACCTCACTAGGTTTGTGGATTGGTTCTAACTTTGCACTGCCTTTGCAGGGTGACTTCAGACACAAGTCGTCATTTGTGATCTGAGATCAGGCGATGTGACAGAGCACATGCAAATACCTCTACCCCTGAAGGCAGCCGTGAGCCACGTGCACTCGGACAGAGCTAGACACTCATGCAGAAGCTTTTTATTTGGCCAAAGTTGACTGCTACTTCTTAACTCTTTAACAAGCCTCACGGAAAAAGAATCTTCCTCAAAATGGGCACAGTAACCACCAGGACAGGACACAGATGGACATCACTATTGAGCTCCCAGTATGTTGCCAGCCCCGTTTTCACAAGGGTGTTAACTAGGATTACCGACATCAGCTTTCCTTGGCTGATGAACACCCACTTGCTGTTCATGTTCAGCACTGGCCGAGGGAGCAGACAAGGTGGCTGAGCAGTGTTGGCAGCAACATTGAGCACCACAGGAAGCCCAGGGCCTTGACTTCCCGCTCTGCCTGGGAAAGGATGTGCATGCAGTGCTCACTCTGTGAGCCCTGACCCTACTGTGCTGTCTTTCCTTAAGGCCTTGGCGGTCAGAGTTCTGTCTTGAAAAATCTTTTGGGATCGGCATTTTCAAAAAAAACATTATCAGGAAGATAAATTGCTTTCTGGATGAGAGCTCTGCTTACCCCAAGGAAACCTGCTTGTCCAGAGCATCAGGATTTAAGAAAACCTTGTCTTAGGCCAAGTCTGAAATGGTACTGAAGTATGCTTTTCTATGGGTCTTGCTTATTTTATAAAACTTTACATTCTAAATTTTTGCTAAAGATGTATTTTGATTAAAAAGAAAATTTCTATTTAAACTGTAAATATATTGTCATACAGTGTTGCAAAAGCTATTTTTTTTAAGAGTTCAACTTACTATGTTAAATTGGAAAATACCAATAATTAAGTTTTATAACCAAGGAATTCTCCTCTCAGAGGTTTACTAGTACATTCCTTTGTCCATTAAAGTTTAAACATTTTCATGAGAAAATTTATGCTGTCTGTATAGCAGACCACTGTTGCTTAAAAAGCCTTTAAAAAATTCCAGTCTAGCAATGTTGGTATCTGCATCTCTCCAAAAGAAACCCTGGGACCCTCAGGTTGGCTTTGAACAGCCTCTTCCGGAGATCAGTAAAACTGCCTATACCCAAAGACTGCCAGAGGCCTTAGACATGTGTACATGCCCACATTGGTGGCTAGTCCACACCACCGTTCAAGTCAGTTTGGGCCACTAACTCAAAAGTGTCAGCCAGAATGCCCTCCTCCACTTCGCAGTTGTGACCGTGCTTCTTCTCTCAACTAACTCTAGTAGTGTTGTCAGTGGGCTTAGCAGTGCTTGGAGGGTCTCAGGCGGTATCCTCCATGGGTTGCCCAGCCTGCAGCTTCCTGTGACACCCTCTTTTGGTTATGGATAGCTATGAATCAAAGCAGTTCACTGACATTTGTTTTTTAGGTTCATTTCCATTATTTGTTTAGTTAGAAAGACTGTAGGGCCAAGGCAAATTTGAAATAAAAGCTGTCAACTACAGTAATATTTTTCAAAGAAAACAAACCTCCTGGCCATGTAGAAAGCACTCAACCCTATGGGCTGTGTCTCCTCCTTAATAAGCCATTGGGGACAGGTGGTCCAGCCTTTTGAAGACTACCAGGAAGTGCACTCAGGCTAGAAAAGTAGAACGCCTGAACCAAAAGCAGTTTGCTAATTTTGATTCTAAATCTTTTTATCTACCTGAGACACTGCTCACTTTGTGGGGAACATTAGAAACATTATTTAGAAGCCTTTGTTCTTCAAGAGCAGATGTCTTCAGCCTCAAAACACACGCAAGATGTGAAGTGGTTTGAAGCCAGAAGCTTCTGAAAGGAGGAGCACCCAATTCCTTGTGCGCCCAGGGATGGGTTCGTGTAGAATGTAGTCAACCTGGTGATTTATCTTCCAGTGTCTTAATTTTCTATACTTCCACTGTTGTTTTTCATTGAATGCTTGAGACATGTTGACTTTTATGAGTTCTGTGAAATGTTTATGACGAGATGCTGGCAGGAGCAGCAATTCCGCTCCCCTGGTGCCTGTTTTCTCTTGACTGCTTAGTGAAGACCACCCCCTCATTTGCCCTCTTGAGGCAGCCCCCCCAGCTGATGGTTGGGGTTTGCTAGCCTCCCTTATACCAGAAAGCCTTCAGCCACGGGCTGTGGGGCTGGGGCCTGATGCAGTGTGTGAGCCTGGGAAGCAGTGACCGAAGCCACAGAGAAGGAGCACTCGTGTCTTTAGCTTGTGCCTCTTTAGGAAGAGGCCTGGGCAGGCTGCTCTTTTGGCCTGTGGTATGGATATTGTATATAGTTGTTATAGACTTGTACTAATGCACCTGGTATTTGTTAAAGCCTCATTTATAAAAAGCCTTTCAAAAAAATCCAATTCCAAATGGTTCTTTCTTATTTGTGCTCATGTTGGATTTGCTGTCTTCTTAGTATTTTGCTAAGCAATTACAATGAAGAGGTGTTCTATCACTGTCTACAAGGAAATGAATACCTGACTGGAACCAAGTTTGTCCACTCGAGCAACTTTGTGACTTACTCCATCAATGATGAGGACATTTGTGTCAGAGTTTATTTATGGGAGAGGTATGGGTGAAACACAGAGACTTTCCACCTTCCAAACCCAACTACCATATGTGCATGCTAACATGCATACTTGAGGCTGGGGTATAGTTCAGTGGTAGAGCATGCCTAGTGTTCATGAGGCCCTGTGCTCTATCCCCAGCCTTTTGTGTGTGTTTGGGGGCAGGGGAGGGGAAGATACTGCAAGTTTAAAAGAAAAAATTTAACAATAAGTCTACTTTTGCTTCTGTAATACTGGACTCAACAAAATAAGGCTGAGGACCTAGCTTGTGTAGAGTACTTGCCTAGCATGCACAAGGCTTTGGGTTCAATCCTCACCATTGCAAAAAATAAAAAGAACCAGCAAGGCATGGTGACATACACCTGTAGTTCAGCTTCTTGAAAGGCCAAGGCAAGAGTTCAGGACCAGCCTGAACAACAGAAGTGAGACCCTGTCTTCCATGTAGTTATCTTAACTACCAGTGAAAGCCCTTTTCTGACACCAGAAAAACTGTAGTGAATGCTGCAAGGCTATATTTATGCTTAACTTTTATTATCTCAACTTAGAAAGCTGTACACTTCTTTTAAATCAGCAGTTATAAATAATAGAAAAAATAATACATTCAAATTTTTGTCAATGGATTTGGGAAAATATGTACTATAAGGAATTCAAACAAGCTAATAGAAGCTTCATTTATATAAAAGAAAGCTGCACTTTAAGTTGTATTCCTGAAAGACCAGATCGTAATCTGACATCCAGAGTATAATACTAAATAGCTAAAATCCTAAATCTGGCATTTCTTAGTTTTACAAGTTTTGGTCATGTGTCAGAAAGATAAATACAGCTTTGCTGGGCACACATGAGTGACCACACATTTGCTCTGCACACAACGGCAGCATCAGGGGGTGTGAGGTGGTTGGGAAGCCCTCTACCTTTCTGCACACAGGACGTAGAATGCCTCTTGCCTTCCCAGACACCAGCTACAGTGTCCTTGTTCAGTTAGCTGCCTTCAGGGGGGTCTTCCTGGACCTCCTACTGGAGCTAGGGTGGTCATCAGTCCTGCCTAGAGTCTTCACATTCCACTGCGGAGGTGGTGGAGTCCTGGGAAGAAATGACATGGTCATACTGAGACCACACCCCCAAAACAAAAACCCCAAACCAAAAAATACCTGACAAAACCAAAAGGAACTTTTTGTCATACTTACGCTTTATCAGGCAGTGATAAACATAAAATGTCATTTCCTTGATTCTGGGCTTCCGTTTTCTCTGAAAAGGAGTCCCGACACAGATTCAGTTTTTCCAGAACTTCAAGGACAACTAGTGTCTCACACAAGAAGGAAACTTACCTTTGGCTGCAAAGGGAGTCTGTGACATTCCTATGAAACTGACCCCTGCTCCGAATGTGACGTCAGTGATGGACCCTGGCAAAGGGAAGCACATCACAGAAACATGAAGGAAAAGCTGGCAGGATGCAGGCACCGTGTGCAGCCGCCTCAGCAAGTCAGCCAGTCTGCTCCGGCTCCCGTTGGGGCCTGTTCCTCACATTGAGGTTCTACCTCAACCTAACCTTTCCCTAGGACTTCACAGTGCTGACACTCCTCCAAGAGGTTCTTCAGTCTCTCCTAGCTTTCCCTTTGGACAACAGCCCTGTTCAAGATGCTCTGTATTCTGCTCTTACCTCTGGCTTTTTAGGTATCTTGACTCCTCTCTGCATCCTAGCCTGACACTTCCCATTGATCTCACCATCCCCTGCCTGGACACATCAAAACTCATTACTTCTCCTTGACATGGTCCTGCTATGTTTCTACACACAACAGGATGGACCGGTATATGGTCCACCCAACCTGGAGCCATCAGGCACCATCAAGCCCTGCTGATGCTAGTGTTCAAGATTCTCTACCTAGTGCCCTACTTCACCATGAATGTCCTGATCCATCATATCCCAACCCTTTATCTGTCACTGCTTCTTCCCACTCCTCCAGCCTCCCCTTCCTCCAGCTCACCCCTTGGGAGGCAGGTGAGCACACACTGAAGAACAGACTGAAGCACAGTGGGTCTGTATCCTTGCTGAGTCTTACTAGTGTGAACTACACAAGAATCTAAAATGGTATTGAAGCGAATTCCAAAAAATGGAAACTTTTTTTTTCCTTTGTTGCTGCTTTAATTTCCTTTTTTGGGGGGGTGGGGGGCTGTGTCTTATTTGTTTATATGTCTCTGGGAGGGGCAGAGGGGCACAGAAATGGAGGAACAAAGGATGAACAAATGTGGGTGGGGATTGGAAGGAAAAACGGGGAGAGAGTGAGGGAAGGGGGTGACACTGTCCAAAACGAAATGTATTCTACCTGACTCATGTGACTGTAACCCCTTTGTACATCACCTTTATAATAACAATAATTTTTTTAAAGAATCTAAAGTAGGAGCTAGGCACTGGTGGCTCACATCTGTAGTCTTAGGAGGCTGAGATCTGAAGATCACAGTTTGAAGCCCACCTGAGCAATAAAGTCCATAAGCCTTTTACCTCCAGTTATCTACTCAAAAGTCAGACATAGAGCTGTGGCTCAAGTGGTACAACACTAGCATTGGGCAAAAAAGCTAAAGGACAATGCTGAGGCCCTGAGTTCAAGGCCCAGTACGAAAACAAAAATCTAAAATGGGGATGAAAATATATACTAATCCCACAAGGGGTTGTTATGATTAAATGAGGTTATATAAAGTATATAACACAGTACCTGATCCAAGGTTAACTGCTAAAGAAATAATTAGCTATTATCTCTTCTATTAGTGGAGTCACTTTAAGATGGCCCCATTGCCTTTACAAACTCACATGCGAATGCTGCAGGACACCTGCTGTATACCATGTTTGTGAATCAATGTTCTCCAGCAGGCCCTGGCCTTCACACCTGTGTGTACGTTCAGCCCTTCTGCCTGGCCTGCTGCCGAGAACAAACACAGCACTCCACCGGTCCGTGGCACTCCATACTCTAAGCTTCTACCGGCCCACTTGTAGAAGCAGAGCTGGGTGTGAGGCTGGCCCAGCACACTTGTGAGTGTAGCACTCCCTCCTTTCTCCATGTTGGGACATCCTAGAAGTATGGATGGTACTTTTCTAAGCTCAATTCTAAGTTACCCAGCAGTGCTTCCCAGCATTCCACCTGTAGATGGACTGGCAAAAGATCCCACCTTCATCTGTGAGCTCTCCCTGAACTGTCATTCGAATCACACTGTTTCCGCAACTCCGAAGCCTACATGCCTTCTAGGTAACAAGTCTCCTGCCTTTACCAAAGCACCTGCACAGGGGATCTTACCCTCCACTCCCCAGTGTACTCTGTGCTTAGAATCAAAAGGCAGAAGTGCCTTTGCTGCCTGCATTACAGCTGCAAGAGGGATTTGCTAAACACTATACAGATTTTCAGCTAAATCCTATCTCTGAAAATGATACTTTCCATTTAGCAAAGCCACTGCCCATCTGAACCATGGTGCATTGCAAGAGTTCAATTGAGTAGCCTTCTTCCTACTGGCTTTTCAGAGTTCAGGCCACATCATGATAGTCATCAATAGAAACCATGCTGAAAAAGGCACTGCATGCTCCTAAATTCTATGCTAATTCTCAGGACAGCTAACAGGAGACCCTTCTTTAAGTACCTCTAGTTCAGAAATCACAGCGACAAAGACAATACATTTAGCAGCCTGGAGAGAGAACAGGTTTGTGTTCAGACCCAGTGACACCTGAGTCTTGTTTTCAGTGCAAAGATGAGTCCATACATGCAAATCAGCCTCATGCTCTGTGCCAGGTTTCACTGGTGAGGAACACATGCTCCCAGGAGATCAACCAGAGCCTGAAACCAAGAACTCATGGGATGAGCAAAACTAAAGTCAGATGTACTGTCCTTGTTTCTCAGCCTACAACACCCATGTGCCAAAACAGAAGCATTTGGTTCCCTGAGCCAGGAACACTCTTGAAAGAGAAGGACTATTTTACATAACATCACCACATCTTTTGATGTACAGAGAGCCAGAATTATCCACTCCCTTTCATGACAGAGTCATCATTGTTTACTTGTTGTCTGAGGACAGCTGAGGTAGGAATTCTGTTCACTATTCAATCTCATGAAAAGAGGGCCCTGGATGAAGATTTTTCGATAGCCCCTAAATATTCAGAGACATAAGAATATCACAGGTTAATAAGCAATAAGCAAGTAGCTAGAAGCCAGGAGGTTCTTGGTGAACATACCCTGCTTGTAAGTGGAGTCAATGAGAGGAAAACATTGGTTTATCTTACATCTCAACAGTGCCCAGAATCAGGTTGATAAAGAGGCTGCAGAGGCTCACAGAGGTTGAAATCCAGGGTCTGAGCTGAGACCCACCTCTGCCACTGAACAAACTGCTTCTATCACAAACAGAATAAATACAGAAGACTGGTGTGCAGTGCCGAGAGGTTCAGGGAGCCCAGGAGGGGCCTACTTCAGCTTACCAGGCAGGGAAAGGGCGTCGGGATAAGGGTTTGGTAAGTGAGGGCTCAAGTTACGGAATAACATGGTTTGGGTCACTGACGAGTCTGCGCAGCACTGAGATACAGAGTGGGGCACATCAGGCAGGTCCTAGGAAATTATACTGTATATTCTGGACAGTAACCATCTCTTCATACTATTGGTTGACTATCCCTAATCTGAAAATCAAAATCTATGCCACTCAAAAACCCAAAATGTCATGAATGCCGACCTGAGGTCACAGTGGAAAGTTCTACACTTGACCACAGATGACAGCAGACATCAAAACATAAGTGCAGGGGCTGGGAAGGTGGCTCAGTGGTAGAGTGCTTGCCTGGCATGCCTGAGGCCCTGGGTTTGATTCCTCAGCACCACATAAGCAAAAAGAAAAAGCCAGAAGTGGCGCTGTGGCTCAAGTGGTAGAGCGCTAGCCTTGAGCTGAAGAGCTGAGGGGCATCGCCCAGGCCCAGAGTTCAGGCCCCACGACCAACCAAAAAAAAAACTACAAAAACAAAAACATAAGTGCAGAAAATACTGTGTAAAGTTACTGTCTGGTTATGTGTGTGGGTCTATGATACATCAGTGAATCTCACTGTGTATAGACTTCGGCCATATCCTGAAGAGTTGTCAGTATGTATATGCAAATACTTCCAAATCCAAAAATATCTGAAATCTGAAACATTTCTGATTCTAAGCATTTTGGAATAATTTTCTCAATAATGACTCTTATGGGATTTAAAACAATAAGCTATAAATTAGGGGAAATTTTTCAACTCTTCTAATTTGTTCCTATTTGGGAAAGGAAAGAAAAGAATGGGGCATTTGGACAAAACAGCTGTTGAGGTTCAGAGAAGACAGAGGCACTTGCTATAGCTGGAGCATCAACCTCAACATACCAGAGCCCCCAGTCTAAACATGCTCGGTACACGTCAGCACCAACTTCTGACTACTCCCTATGGTAGACTCGCTGAGTACTATCCAGTACTCTTGTAATGGCAAGAGGTAGCAGGTAGGGCTAGTAACTTGATCTATGTGCCTCAGCTTCCCACAAGGATCCTCTAAGTCATTTTGAAGTTTAAATGAGCTAATAGAAAAACTATTGGTCCACCCCAATGGACTAATGGGTCAAGAAAATGTGATATAGGGGCTGGGAAGGTGGCTCAGTGGTAGAGCGCTTGCCTTGCATGCATGAGGCCCTCAGTACAACATAAGCAGAAAAAAAACAAAGCTGGAAGTGGCGCTGTGGCTCAAGTGGTAGAGTGCTAGCCTTGAGCTGAAGAGCTGAGGGACAGCGCCCAGGCCCAGAGTTTAGGCCCCACGACTAGACCCCTCCTCCCCCCAAAAGAAAATGTGGTATAGATAAACAATGGCATTCTACTCTTCCATCAGAAAGAATGATATTGTACCATTCGTAAGGAAATGTAAAGACTTGGAAAAAAATAATATTAAGCAAAGCAAGCCAGACTCAAAGAAATATAGGTTGCGTGGTTCCCCTCATTTGTTCTAATTAGACTGTACCTAAAAATCTATAAGCAAATACACTGGATGGTAAAAGACAAAAAATACATTTGGACAGAAAAAAATTATACAAGACTGTAGACATTCACACAGTGAGACCAAAGGAGGATATTCTTAGGAGAGGATCACAAAGATATAATAACTATGTGCATATGGTCATATGAAATGATATTAATCAACATGAATTCCAAGAGTGGAAACAACAGTGTCTTTTTTTCTTTGTTGCTGTTTTTGTTTTCTGTACCTTCTGTCTTATTTGTAATTTTATCTGTTTGGGGGAAGGTAGGGGGCGGGACAGAAATGGTGGGACCAAGGGTGAACAAATGTAGCAGTGATCCTCACTAGACACTACTTTGAACTATACAACTTGTGTGTGTGTGTGGGGGGGCAGATGGGAGGGAAAAAAGAGAGAGAGAGGGAAGGGGTGATACTGTTTAAAAAGAAATGTCCTCATTACCTGACTTATATAACTAACCCCTCTGTACATCACCTTTATAATAACAATTAAAAAAAAGAAAACTTGGTTAAGCATCAGGAGAGCTGCTGTCCAATTACAAGCAGTATCTTGCAACAAAGTTTTCCTACAATACAGCAAATGCACAGTGATTAGAGGAAAGGGTACTTACTCTCTGGGGTACTGATTGCCCGCAACTGCTTGATAGCACCATCAGACTCTTGCTCCAAGCTGTAGGAAGGTGCTAAAGTGGAAAACAAGATTAAAGACTAAAACCATCAAAGAGAAGGCATAGGACATATATGGCGAAGCTCAAGTTCCCAGTGGTTAAAGTTTCTTAGAGCCAGTTCAAAATGCACTGCAAATATGTGATAAACCTCAGAAAACATGGGCATTTTCACTAATTTTCTCTAGAAAGTTGAACTATAAAACTCAGCAAACCAGTGTTTCTAAGCTGGAAAATTTAGTTTGACACTGAAGTTTTCTAAATATTCATGGCCTTTGACTACTGGGCATAGTTCTAAGGATTCCATACGTACAGACTATACATGCAAGGGTATTTACTGTGACATTATTTAGACTAAAAAAATTGAAAAGCACTTTCAATAGGGTCCTGATCAAAAAGTTTTGGTACTTCTTTAAGATGGAATGGTATAAAACCACTGGGAAGAGTTTTGAAAATTAAAGAAAACTTTTCCCTATGTATCACATAGGGAAGCAGGTGATAAAACAATGTATACTAAGATCACACACACACACACACACACACACACACATATATATATACACACACACACACATATGGGTGAATGTGTGTGTGTGTGTGTGTGTAGAAAAAAGATTAGAGGAATAAACATGTACTACTGTGGTTTTATATTCTCCAATTCCAAAATCTTTCAGGGAGCCACAAACTGTTTTCTCGCCTACAATCCTAAATCCCCAGTTAATGTCAGATGTCTTGAGATAAGGAAACAGAAAGCATTTGAAGAGGAATGACAAGCAGACTTGTTCTTTTTAGTCAGCCGTGAGCTCCCCCTATGTCTGGCACCAATCTTTAGGCTTACCCCGGCTGCCTGGTTTCTCTGGGCTTTCCAACTTTAAAGCAAAGGGATGAATTCCTGAGCCCTGGCTGCGATGTTTATTCTTGGACTCCACGGCTTTCTTGACGGAATTCAGGATGGCAATGGTGCTCAGGGACATGGGCCTGTGGGAGATAACATGCCACAGATGCTGCAGAGGCAGCAGGAAGACAATGTGGCCCTTGCCCACATCCTTTGAGATGTGCTGCTCATCCACCCTCTTTCCAGTCTTCAAGGGAGGGGTATGGAGTGAGGAGGCTTCCAGCCAATGCAAAGATGAACAGCGTGTGTCATAGCGGGGAGGCAAGACCAGCCTGCCACTGCCTAATGGGCTCCCTACCTGGCACTGGGCATTAACATCTTCAGAGGCCCAGCTTCTGGTGTGAGAGGCAAAGATGGTGCGTGACCCGTGCTAGTGCTAGATCCAGGTACTGAGGGCCAGCTTGCAGCTGGGGGCACAGCAGCATTTTCTTGGCCAGCAGGAGCTGGCACTGCTTCTGAGCCAGGACCAACCTGTTGGAGAAGATGAATGGAATTGGAATCTTCCTATGTTATGAACAAGCTATACCAGTCTTGGGCAAGAACACATTTCTCTTCGACACAGAACTATCAGCCAACTGCCACACATAGATCTTGTGGCCAATTTGTCCTCGTCACGCTTAAGTGCAACAGATCTGTCTGGATTTCTCAGGCAGTGAGAACATCGTGCTTCTAACAAGAGCAGCAGCTAGACCTAGAAACGCCTCCGGGGACAATATGCTCTCAAGAAGGGTGGCTGTGAGAAAGACCCCAGCAAACGAAAACATTAGGGAAGGAGGCTTAGGGGTGGGTGGCCTGGAATTACAGCTCAGATGTCCGGTACTGGTATGCATTCTGACACTAGGCATTTCTCCCATTATTACTGCAATTTTCCAGACAATGTCCTATGGTAGGGACTGCGGAAGGAGAAGCTTGAGCCACTGCTCTGTCTATTGCACATAACAAGGGAACATGGAACCGGCCAGCAAGCCACATGCGCAGGGGTCTAATGCTGATTGAAACTCTGATTACGTGTGGGTTTGGGAGAATGCTGGGAAAGCTGGCATGAAAATATACTGGACAGTTGGTCAGCCTAAGTCAGACCTCCTCCTACCTGCACAGCTTGGACCCCATCGCCACCATCAAGCACCCTGTTCATATCAGCCTGCTTGGCCAGCTCTTGTTCCTGGGCCAGCTGCTCGTTATATTTCTTCATGTCATACTCAAGTTCAGATGCCAGTTGTTTGTCAACTGCAAAGAAATCCTTGATTTCATCCCGGTAATCTTGCATTACTTCCTGAAAGACCCAGAAGCACCCGTTAAGTGTTTTCTTGACTAAAATAAGCTCTCGCAGGCATGGTAGCACCAACTGCAATCCTAACGCCCAGAGGGCAGAGGCAGGAAGATCACAAGGTTCAGGGCAGCCTGGGCTACACAGCAAGACCCTGTCTCAACAAGAAAAACAAGAAATAAGCAGCGCAGTACAACCTGACAAACAATAACAACAGTAAAATGTGTCTGAAGCTAACGGCTCCTGTTTGTAATTCCAGTTATAGAGAGCCCATGAGACTCTTATCTCCAATTAACCACCAAAAGTAGAGGTAGGGCTCAAGTCGAGGCCCCAAGTTCAAGCTCTAGTACACAAGCAAACACGCACGCGCGCGCGCGCACACACACACACACAAAGATTTGCATTACTGAGAGTAGGCAACGCGCGCACACACACACAGACACAAAGATTTGCATTACTGAGATTAGGCAGTATCTATTACATTAATTAGCAGATTACTTAGCATAATGGCCTATTGTAAGGAAACATTAATGATGTTCACATTGTCCACCATGATGTGAGATATTAACAAACAGTTCCCATCTCATAGGAAGCTTCCTGTTTATCTGCCAGGTGAGGGGCAATCGCTCAGGTACCCAATGGGAGAAAGACATGGTCCTGGCCCAGGCTCCCACAGCAGATCCAGGGAGCAGAGCAGCCTGGAAGCTGCTCATTCACTTACACTAGCTTTATCCACTAGACCCAGAGAACCACAACTAAGGCCCTAAACCCATTTTTGTGCCTTTTGATTTTATTGAAAATCTTTCATTACATCTGGGTTCAAGCCTTAGAGGGGGTCTTTTAACCTCTGGGTTAAGAGAAAGAACCCTTTCTGCCTAACAGAACTAGAGGAAGAAAAAGCTACACTGCAGTTCAACCATGACAAAAACTACGGGAAGACTATCAGCTCCAGCAGTCATACTGCAGAGCTAAGAGGGTGGCTGCTGAATGAAATTCAGGGGTGTGGTAGAAACAGGAGGCCCTAAACATTTTATATGCCCTCCTCTGACTGGACAGATTGGACAATAAAAAATATAAAAATAATTACAAATTCTCATTTTTCTCTATACAGCGTGCTCATCCATCCCAACCCCTTCTTACTTAGCGTACAAGGTCACCTGAAGATCATATTCCATAGCATTTTGTTGCCGCCTTTTCAGAGAAAGGGTTTTTGTTTTGTTTTTTTACGGGGAAATATAACAATGTTACCAGAGAATAACTGCTAAATTAAGGAAATGGTTGTGGCTTTTTATTTCTGAGCAATTCGATGAAAGATCTGAGGCCTTCCTTAGGTCTGTCCTGCAGAATCACCCTGAAAAGTGTTGCTCAGTCTGTAACTTCCCCACCCCCTTCACAAACAGCAATGCCAGCCAGAGGACAGCAGCTGCCATGGCACTGTTAACTCCTAACCAGGGCCATCTGAAGCAGTGAGAACTCCTTCACCAGAGTGGACTACGATGAAGACTTGCTTTTTCTCCTTGACCGAAATGGAACCTAATCCCAAAATGCATACAAATGTAACATGTGTGAACATATGCTTGGCAGGTGGGAAAGGGCAGGCCCCTGCAGTGTGCCTCTAGCCCAACACCCCATCTCCTCTGCAGATAAGCCAGCTTGGCATATGCATTGTATACACTACTGTAATAAAGGTTTCTATATAGCTCTCTGAGTTCTTACCACTCATTATCTCCCTACACTGGCAGGAGATCCTAAGTAATGAATTTGGGGAAGAGATGCAACCCCAAAAGGCAAACTTATCACTTACCCTGAGATAGTTCATGAGTTCTCGTAAAGCTGGGATCTTTTTTTTCTCCAGCACAGTCTTCAGGGAGATGATAATTGGAATAATGTTTTCTATGAAATTCCTCTTTTGAACCTGTAGTAATACAAACAGAAGCATGTTTTAGATGTACAAACTTCTAAAAGACAAAAGCTTTTCCTTCATCCCATTCTTGTAGCACAGACAGTGTAGCATCTTGTAACAATTGATTTCTGGTGTTTGATTATGACACTGGGAATGTATTGTACGGAAGGCTTTTCTTCTAAAGTCATCCTAAGCATTACAGGCAAACATTCACAAGGTTTATAATATAGGCTACAGAGAAATACTACTCACACATTCTAAATGAGAAAAAGGAGTAAGAAATATGTTTAATAACTTGACAAAAAGCTCAAAATCTCCACACAAGATCTTCTGGACTCTTAACTCTGGTCTACATTCAGTCCTACTTGGGCTGTGCAGAGGTATTTTGTAATCTGAAGATGAGATGACAGTACTATAAAAATGGATAAGCATGGGCTGGGAACATGGCGTAGTGTTAGAGTGCTTGCCTAGCATGCACGAGGCCCTGGGTTCCATTCCTCAGTTCCGCATACACAGAAAAAGCCAGAAGTGGAGCCATTGTTCAAGTGGTAGAGTGCTAGCCTTGAGCAAAAGCAGCTCAGGGACAACGCATTGGCCCCGAGTTCAAGCCCCAGGACTGGCAAAAAAAAAAAAAAAAAAGGCTAAGTATGATGACAGCCAGCTGCACACACACACACACACACACACACACACGTACATGTGTGGCAAGTGCACACATGAGTGTGTGTTTTGTTTATAACTGTGCACACATTTTAAAAAGTGGTATGAGCTAGGTATGGTACCACTTGCTTCTAACCCCAGCCTGTAGGGAACAGAGGCAGGAGGACTGAGAATTTGTGCTAGCCTTGATTTAAATGATCAGTCACCCATCTATTCAGCAATAGGTTTCTTAAGAATTAAAAATCATTCATTATAGCATCTCACATATGTAAGACTTATCTTCCTTAACCTGTACTCTTGTTCTTCTCCAAGCTAATAGTATTTTTCTTGCTTATATAACACCTCATTTGTAAAGGATCTTCTCAGTCCCTGTAACAGGAGGGCAATAGGCCAAAAAATAAACAATTCACTTAAATACAGACATCAACAGATGCTGGTTTAGGAACAGTCTTTAGAAATGGCCTAAATGAATTCCCTCAAGTACTATCAAGACCTCAGAAATGCAACAAGGTTTCAGATTGCTTCTAGACCACAGTGTGTGTAGGGATAAATTATACTGGGTGGCAAGAGGCAGGGTCTGGAACTTGTCTGTGAGGGAAGGGTGTCTACAAAGGAAGCAGGCAGACAAGAATAGTGGTAAGAGGCTTTCTGGGAAGATAGAACTTAAAATATATGGGAATGGGGGCAGAGGTGTAAAAGGTGTAGAACAGGAGAGAATACAGCCTACCACTTCAGAGCTGAGAACCAAGGTGATCATAAGCAAAGAAGAAGGAAAGGGATGGGGTAAGTACCAGCACATTAAGATTGTATCCTGGAGGAGAATTAGTATTTCATTCAGAAATGGCACGATACCACACAAATATCATCCATAAAATAAATTTACCCCCTTATTTATCACCAAGAGAAGAGTTCCGTGAACTGACACAACATGTTGAGTAGCAAATACCACAAATCACCCATAATCCACCAGAAAAGTCTCCTGCTGCCCTTCACAGTCAATCTGCCTCTATTCTATTTTATGATCACATTTGTATTTTAAAAACATTGTTCTAAAGCTTGACATAGTGATGTTGCCTATCATTACAGCACTTGGAAGGCCGATGCAGAGGATCATGAGTTCAAGCCCAAACGAGGCTACATAATGAGCATCTTGTCACAAACAAACAAAAAACAAGACTGTATGGGCAGCAAATGGCACATAGCCTGCAGGACAAGGAAACTAGAGACAGAAAGGGTGCTATGGGAACAACTAGAAATGGCATAGACTTAACAAGTCAGAAGCGTGGAAATCCAAGAGAGAGATGGATCTTTCAGATAAACAGACAGGAACTCCTGACAAAATGGATGACACCAGACTCCTTCTTTAGGATCAAAAGCCTTCAGGAGCCAGGCGCCAGTGGATGGATCATGCCTATAATCCTAGCTACTCAGGAAGCTGAGATCTGAGGATCACAGTTCGAAGGCAGCCCAGGCAGGAAAGTCCACAAGATTCTTATCTCCAATAAACTATTCACAAAAGTTCAACTGGTAGAGCACTCATTTGAGCAAAAGAAGCTCAGGGACAGAACCCAGGGCCAGAGTTCAAGCACCAGGACTAGCAAAAAACAAAAACAAAAAAAAAAGAACCTTTAGGGATCAGGTTGGAAACATACCAGCTATCCCTATAGGGCCTGGAGAGGGCTGGTAATGAGGCTCTTGAACAGCCATTCAATTTTAAGTCTGATACTTCAGGTCAAACAAAGAATGTGCTTAGAATCCTAGACACTTGTTCTGCTGTGGCACAAATTATCCAAGAGATCACTGTGACAATTTGTTATCTAATGGCAGAAAAGGCCATTAGATAAGTCAGCTTTGACAGAGTAACCTTGAGACACTTGTGGCTCACGGAGACAGACAAGTAGAAGGGAACTCTGTCTTATAAGAGGAGCTGGGGCTAGAAATAGACTTGCAGATTGCTACCTAGGCACTGGTTAAAACCACTGGTAAGAACAAGCCCAGGACCCAGGGACACCACCCAGTATGCACATGAGCAGTCTGTGGGATGAGCCCACATGCACCTGTGAGATGAGCTTTATCTGGGCTTCCTGCATGACCACATTTGCCAAAGCCATGTCATCTTCTTCCAAAAGGAGGTCCTTGCATGGTTTAGCTCTCATTGCCAGAAGCTTGATCTCCTTTGAGCTGAGAACATCAAATGTGTCTGAAAGCAATTCACTGGCCTCCATATCGAGCGGTAAGATGCCATCGGCGAAGCATGCTGAGAGAAAGCACAGGAGATCTAAGGAACATGTTAGGCCAGAGGGGGAGGGCAGTTGACAGGCTTACTGGCTGTCTGGGACAGCAATCTGCAGTGGGGTCTGTCTGGGGCACAGCTGATGGCACATGCTAGAAACATGGGTGTTCCTGAAGAACCAGGGCCTACATGGTACAGACCTGTGTTTTATTTTATCAATTATTTTTTTTTGCCAGTCCTGGGGCTTGAACTCTGGGCCTGGGCACTGTCCCTGAAGGCTAGTACTATACCACATGAGCCACAGCACCACTTCTGGCTTTTTACTTGGAGTCTTATGGACTTTCCTGCCCAGGCTGGCTTTCAACCATGACCCTCAGATCTCAGCCTCCTCAGTAGTTAGGATCAGAGGTGTGAGCCACGGGTACCTGGCCTGTATTTTATTTTTAAACACATATTTGCCACTATCCCCCCCACCAACACCACCATGAGGCCTACCCAGAATACTAAGGCAGATTTTTGAAGTGATATTGAATCGCTGCTCATCTGTGAAGTGTTCTAGAAGAAACTTGTAGATTCTCATTCGCCTCCCCTTGTTGGTCTTTCCCTTCAGTGAGAACAGCCGCTTCTCTCTGTGGCAGAGCACAATGGTTTTACCACACAAGTGGGTGTAGGTGTCAAGGGTTCAGCACAACAGTGTACCAGCATCTGCAAGGCTAAGTGCAAAGGACACTGGGATTCCAATGTCTTCCTGGACGTATAATTCCTTCAGGACCCTAGCCTCACAGGTGAATTTTCCTAAACTGTCCTGCCAAAGAAGGTAACAAGTACCAAGAGAAATATCCAGATGACAGTCAGTGGTCCAAGCTCTGCACAAGACCAGCCAGACATTTCCTACCTCTCTGTCTGAACAGCCAGCACCTCCCAAACCTCCCCTTACCTCTTACCAAGAGACCATCCACCCCGGCCACTCCACTGACCTCTCGGACTGGGGAAATTTGTTATACTTCTCATGCTTCTCATAGTTGTTGAAGTGGAATATACACTCAATAAAGTGCTGGAAGAACATGACAGGGTTCCTCTTCAGTAGCAAGTGAGCCAGGCAAAACTCTCCCAAACTGCAAAGTGGAGAGAAAAAAGTAGGAAACACGCTTGTTGTTTGCATGGTCTCTACAAAAATGTAAGCACTGCCGTGAAGCACAAAGAACGGTAAGCAAGGCTAAAAGATTCTAAAGCTACCTAGGTAGTTGGGTACTTCCTTCCTCCGCAAACTAATCATCTTTGTGTTTTCTTCCTTTTTTTTTCTTTCCTTTTTTACTTGTTTCTTTTTCTTTCTCCCTCCCCCCTTTTTTTTGTGCTAATCCTGGGGCTTGACCTCAGGGCCTAAGCTTTGTGCTCAAGGATAGTTCTCTACTACTTGAGCCACAGCTCCACTTTCATTTTATTTTCTTTTGGCCCCTAATTGGAAATAAATCTCACGAGCTTTCCTGATTGGGCTGGCTTAGAACCATGATCCTTATATCTCAGCCTCCTGAGTAGCCAGGGTTATAGGCATGTTTCACCAGCAGCTGGCTTCCTTCTCTTTCTTAGTGGCACTTTATATTAGTCACTTTCTTGCCTTGAACACTTATACCTGCTTTTTTATACTTCTGCAGCAATTGCTAACTTACGACTATTTGTACTTGGATTTCACTCTGTATTTACTGGACTACAAGGTCACCACCTAGTGGGCAGAGGAGGAAATATGTCATGCAACTTTGTTTCCCCCAAATTTGGGGTTATCAGAAACAACTAAAAATGTTGCATAGCCCTGGAGTTTAGCTCAATGTTAGAGCACTTGCCTTCAATGCACAAGGCTCTGAGTTTGATCCACAGCACTGCCCTCCAATATATATTCATGCAAAAAAGAAACCACTTCAAGAAATCCCATTGGACCACAAGTAAATTCAGTTCTACCACTACAGTCTCTGTAAGATCTACACTGGCATTTAGTATGGAAAAATTACTATTAATCAAAGCAGACAGACCTGGCCTTTAGCCTAAACAATCAGAGACCAGACTTAAATTACAGTTCACCAGGTTTCCAAAGTGGAAAATCCTGGCCTACATTTGAACTATGATTTAAATAAACCCAGAATGCAGCGATAAAACTGAAAGGCTTAAAAGTGCACGCGCGTGCGCGTGCGTGTGTGTGTGTGTATGCATGTGTGTGGGTAAAAGGCTACAAGAAGCGCTGATAACTCCTACTATAGTGTAAGTTATCTTTGTATCTGTCCTCGTTTCTTTGATTGATAATATCTATAATTGGTAATATCTATATTCAAATTCTACATATATTTTACATATTGACAAGTGCTTAATATATTTGCTGTAATGCATTTTAACTTAAAATTTCTAATTAACAGAGAAACATCAACACTGTATACAGTGTATACATTTATTGTGCCATGAGATGTTTCAACACATGTACACACTGTATAGTATTTAAATAAGGTTAAACAAAGCTATTGCCTTTTTTGTTTTTTAAACATGCCCATGAATAAGCTCATAAAAAAACAGGAAAACAAAGACATACGAGCTACACAGTCCATCTTCTATCCTACGCTATTGTCTAGAACAGCTCATGCACTTTGAACATTCAGCTCCATCTGCACACTGCATAGACAGCAGTCAGCAGGCAGTGCTAAGGAGCACTGCAAAGGGAGGAGGGAGCCACACAACTATTGCTTCCTTTGCCCAGCTATACAAAGAAAAAAAAAACCAGACAGGCCTAGCGTTTTCTTCTGGATCTAGACGTATTAATTAGAATGTTAACCTTCTACCATGTGTTGTTATGTGAAATGTTCTTCCTTAGGAAATTACACCCAAAGAAAACTCAGCAGAAATTCTTCCAATGGAACTCAGAGTAAATTATTGGTGACCATTTTTAGAACCAGAGGGACCCATTATTCTATGCTATTTATAGTTAATGAATTCTATAAAGACTTTCTCCTCACTGTGGTAGCTTTTTCCATGGCATTCAACATTCTATTTTCCAATTGCACATTTGCTTTAAAAAGAATTATTCATACAATATAATCTAAGGCAGCAAATTCTATCAGACTATTCCTTAACCCCTTAAAAATGGGTCTTAAAAAAAAAAAAAAAGGCCAGGCTCTGGTAGCTCACACCTGTAAATCTTAGCTATTCAGGAGGCTGTCAATCTGTTGAAAGCTTGCCTGAGCATCAAAGACCAAGAGATTCTAACCCTAAAATACCAGTAAAGAGCAGGTTCGGAGGTATGGCTCAAGGGGTAGAGCACCAGCCAAGCAAGCAAACTAAGCAAATGCGCGATATTGAGTTCAAGCCCTAGTACTGCCAAACGAACAAACCAAAACCAAACAAAAAGAAGCTGTACATTGTGGTACATGCTTGTGATCCCAGTTACTTGGGAGCTAGAGGCAGGAAGATCGTGAGTTCAGACTAGCAGGCAAAGATAGCAAGACTGTCTCAAAAACAAAAGGTCTTGGGGGGCGGGGGCATACCTCAAGTGGAGAGTGACTAGCATATATGAAGCCCTTAGTTCAATCCCCAGTGCTACCAGAAAAAAATAAGGAAGAAAGGAAGGGAGGGAGGGAGGGAGAGAGGAAAGAAAGGAGGAGGGAGGGAGGCAGGGAGGGAGGGAGAAAGGGAGAAAGGGAGAAAGGGAAGAAGGAAGGAAGGAAGGAAGGAAGGAAGGAAGGAAGGAAGGAAGGAAGGAAGGAAGGAAGGAAGGAATTGGCAAAGTTATATATCTCACACCTCTTTATAAGGAGCCTTGTAATTTGTATGTTCAAATTCACACTGCAATTATCTTCATTCCTAAAATTTCTTCCTTATAATTTCTGGACTTAAAGTAAATTTGGAACTCTTTATCAAAAATAACATTGGGGGGTGGCCTAGAAATAGATATAATCAAGTCAACAGTCAATGGCTTCTATCCTGTACAGTTTGGTATGACAAAGGCATGAATAGTTCTTTATTACTCTTTCGGGGAGACAAATAACATTAGCAAATATAGTCAACACTGTGATCATCTGGATGGATCTAGCCAGGTTTTGTTTTATTTTTAACTGAAATATGAACATCTGTTGTATAGTTCAGTACCGTAAAAGTTGGCTCCTTTTTCTGGCAACTATCAAAAGCTCCCTAAATCTCAAATAACTGAACTGTAGATCAACTTAAAGAAAAGAATCTAGTGTACACCAGAATGAGGGATACTGTCCAGCCATGGGACATGTGAGAGACAGATTTACCTGGCAACATCTGGCTGTGAATCGATCAGCGTGCTGACAAAGTGAAAGAACAGAGAGCCCTTCCATTTCACAAACTCCTCCTGTCAAAGAGAAACCAACATATTTCAGGATGACTCTAATATAGAATCCTTAGGTGCATTTAGACACAGAACCACTCATCAACTTTGTGTGACATTACTTCTGCTGGCTTCTGATCTATCTAGGACAAATGAGCTCAGTTGGGTAGCAGCTCACTGCCCACCATCTTGAAACCCTTTCTCCATTTGACAGTGCAAAGAGATGGGGAGGAATCGTATGTGGGTAGGATGTCATCAAATCTTAGGAAAACGGCTCAAAGCATATATGGCTTTTACAGGACAGAGCCACAGGTGCCTCTGTGTTAGAAACATAGCACATACATGAGGCTAGATTCTTTCATGCACCGAAATCCCTCACTGAACTCTCAGAACAAGGATGTGAAACAGCCCAGCAAAAGTATTATCCTTATTTTGACAAAAGAAGAAGTCTGAGAAATGTGGATTTGTTCAAGGTCAAGAAGAGTAATAGAACTGGAGCTTGTGTGCTTTTCTGTCCAGGGTATTTATTTGTAAAAGTGGAACTTCATATGTCTTGAAAGGATGCCTACACAAACCCCAAATGAATATTCTCAAGTTAAGGATCTGATAAAACAGGCTGAACTGAACTTGAGACACATGGGACTGTAAAGTAAAGATGGGGCTGGTTATTTTTGGACTCTATTACAACGTAAGCACATTTCCTTGCTAATTGAGTGTTCCCTTAAACCAGAAGCAGTGGTTAGTGGAGTGGAAAAAAGACATACCTGCAAGAGGTTGGTAAGCAAGAACAGAGTCTGCTTTCGGATAAATGGGTCTGAATCCTTCAGACAAATGGAGATATTGGGAATGTACTTGTCAACCATGACAGTGTATCGGATACAAAGATCACACATCACGATGATGACATTGTTGCGAACGGCTACATCCTCACACACTTCCAGCTCTCGCACAAAGGCTGGGATGCTCTCCTTTGCCAGGTCCTCATTCTGTAAGCATAGCTTACCTGTTCCAGAAAAGAGGGAGATACCAGGACTCAGATGTATGGGTTTTATTTAAAGTTAAGCCATCATGCCCACAATCATAAGCAACAAAAGCTGAGGCAGACAAAACCATCTAAAGTTCAAAGTACCTATAGGAAAAACAGACTCCATCAGAGGCTGTAGGAGATACATGTTTTGGAATATTCCTCTACATTACTAAAATTATTACTTTGTTTCTTCTTTACAATTAGAGGAGGGTTGCTAAATTGTATTGGTTTGTATGTTTGTCTGGTGGCCTGGGGATTTTGCTCCTATTTGAATTTCTTACATATTTTTAAAGAAATCAATATCACAAAAAATTCATAACTTTTAACTACCACAAATAACAGTCATAGTGAGAGAAAAAAGTTCAGATTATAGCACAGAGGTCAGCATTTTCCTAACAACTATTTGAGTTCATGTACAAATATGCTTAAGTCTCATTTGCCAACTCTGGAAAGAATGAAATAAACTGTTTCCTTTTATGACCTGAACTTCAGATTCATTTTTCCATTTCCAGAACTCAGTGTAGCACTTGGAACACAGTTCTTGATAAACAAGACTTTGCGATGCTATCATGTGAATATTCTTTAAAAAAAAAATGATAGGAGCTGGGCACCAGTGATCACATCACGCCTGTAATCTTAGCTACTCAGGAGTCTGAGATCTGAGGATCACAGTTCAGAACCAGCCCCAAAAGTCCGTGAGACTCTTATCTCCAGTTAACCACCAGAACACCAGAAGTGGTACTATGTCTCAAGAGAGAGCGCTCACCTTGAGGTGAAGAGCTCAGGGACAGCTCCCAGGTCTATTTTAAGCCCCACGACTAACCAATAAAAGATAGGAACAGGTATAACTGTAATAAATTAACACAACCTAAGAATAAAAGCTCAATATAGTAAGGTTCTGAGTGTCAGTCTTGCTTAGTTACTCCTGAGGACCTTGTCAACAGTACCGCTGTTGCACACCTGGGATCCTATGAAAATTACTACCTCTTCATATCACAAGAGCTAGAGCAGGTACAACTTTAGCAGCATGCAGCATGTTGCTACAGATGAACTGATTTCAGACAAAAGCTCATGGAGTACCAATGGCTCATATCTATAATTCTAGCTACACAGGAAGTTGAGATCTGAGGATTGATATTTGAAGCCAGTGCAGGCAGAAAAATTGGTATGATTCTCTCCAATTAACCAGTAAAATGTCATACTAAAGGTGTGGCTCAAGTGGTAGAGCATCAGCCATGAGTATGGTCCTGTATGAGTGTGTGCGCGCACACACACACACACACACACAAACACACACACCAAAGGCAAATGCCATATGTGGAAGCAGACAGCAGAGCCCATTTTCTCCCACATGGTACACTTACCTAAGGTGATGATGGCATGCGCTCTGATCACAGAGGGCATGACAGAGCCTCTGAGCTGGGAGGCTGGCTGAGCAGGTGGAGCATCACTGGTACCTGGAGATGATGGTACTGCAGGGAAGAGAAAGGGTTCAGTGGACAGGGCATCGGCAGGTAATGCAGCGATAAGACCACACAGCACAGATATAACCTTGGGAGCCTTACGTTGATCTCCATCAGTGGAAGAAGCCAGGATGGACTGAACCAGAAGAAAGATTCGCTTCTCTACTCTCGATGGACACAGTTGGGCTACGTCTCCCAGGGTAAAAATATATTTCACCTGCAAAGACAATTGGTTTTGCATTGAAAAGGAGGCAAAAGGGAAATTAGCTGCAGTGCATAACTTGTCAAGGAAGTTTTTTATTTTTTCTTTTTGGTCTGTCGAGTTATAAAACTTTATTTTATTTCAGAAAAGTAGATGCCACTGTGAAAGTGTAGTCACTTCTTAATGAAACCTACCCAAAATTACAGTGACCATGTAATTTTATCATCTAAATCCAGACACTTCTGTGTGAGTAAATGAATCTATGAATTAAGAATCAGGTTGTGTGGCTGGGAAGGTGGCTCAGTGGTAGAGCGCTTGCCTTGCATGCATGAGGCCCTGGGTTCGATTCCTCAGCACCACATAAGCAAAAAGAAAAAAGCTGTGGTGCTGTGGCTCAAGTGGTAGAGTGCTAGCCTTGAGCTGAAGAGCTGAGGGATAGCGCCCAGGCCCAGAGTTCAGGCCCCACGACTGGACCAAAAAAAAAAAAAAAATCAGGTTGTGATAAAATGTTATCTTGGGTAAACTAAGAAAGAGTTATTTATTTATAATCCCACCTCTAAGGATATCGTCATTGTTTTTTGATGGTGTTATTTGAGACCAGGCCTTGCTATGTAGTCCAGACTGGCCTCAAACCTGTGATCCTTCAGCCTCTTCCTCCCAAGTGCATAGGGTGACCATGTCTAGATTAACACATCATTATTATATTTCTCTTTTTTTCTTCTAGGTCCCAGACCAGGATTCAAACGTGGTACCTGTGGCCGCTTTTGATGACTGGCTGGCGCTCTACCAACTGAGCCATGCCTCCAACTCCTCACTATTATTATTAGTCAGTTGTGTGGCTTGAACACTAGGTCAGGGCACTGTCCCTGAGCATTTCAGCTCAAGGTGAGTGCTCTACCATGTGAGCCACACCGCCACTTCCAGTTTTTCTGGTGGTTTATTGGAGATAAGAGTCTCACGAAGTTTCCTGCCTGGGCTGGCGTTGAACTGCGATCCTCAGGTCTCAGCCTCCTGAGTAGTTAGGATATAGGCATGAGCCACTGGCACCTGGCTTCACTATTATTTTTATGTATAACTTTCTTTTCTCTATAATCATCTGCTTTATCTTTACCTTTATTACACACCTACTAATGATGCTATTTCAATTATTACTTTGAACTCTAGGCATATTTTTATGTCAGCATATACAGTAAATAGGTTTGATGACTACATTAAGTCTGCCACTTAAAAACAAAGGATGCCATCTTAATTTTGCTCATTATCCACAACTAGTGAACATTTACATTATTTCTAACTCTTTGGCTTTGTTTACATCAGCTCTGGTGAATACTTCTGTGTTCTTGGAACTCCTGATCTTCCTGCCTTAGGTTCCGGAGGTCTGGGATTAGAGGCATTCGATAACATACCCAGCCCAATTGAGAAACTCAAGACTCACTCAAATCCTGGGCCAAGTTTGTGCTACATATCATGGCCCTAATATCTAAGGCATTCAGATTCCCACAACGATAGTATTTACTACTGACTGTGTCTGTGTGCCTCAGGCACAATGGTTTTCTAGGTAATAACTCTAAAATTTGTCTATAAGCACCACAGATTAAGCTGGCAATGTAGAAACTGAGCATAGGAAAGAAGCGCTCTAAAAAAGAAAGAGAGAGAGAGAAGAAAAGAGAAAGAAAGAAAGAAAGAAAGAACCCATTAAGGGTTAGAGGCATGGCTCAGGTGGTAGAGCATCAGCCAATGAGCAAAAGCAAGCATCAGATAGAGATTAAGTCCCAGCTATGGATCCAAAAAGAAAAAAAAAGAAGAGAAAATAAAGTTGCTGTACTCATTTAAGCAAATCAGTAAAAGTCAAGTTTAGTTAAATTGTGCTTCTAAAGTAATTCAAATAGCAGCTCTTACTGCTTTCTTTAGAAGCAAAATAACCATCACATAGCCTATTTGTCAAAAGCCAGAGTTTCATATGTCCTGGCTCATTCGACTTCAACCCTGAAACTGTTTCTAAAGTAGAAGTGCCATGTAGGCTAGCCGACCATTCCTAGGTAGATTCATGTTTTAGATTGTCAATTCATTCCTTTTATTTTACACATTCCAACTGATCAGCCCTACTTCCCAGCTCCACAGTTGGATGCTCAAATAGCTAAGAAGATACACTAATTATTTTAAAATAAAAGACCCAAAACATACACTGTTACCTTCTTACCTTATTATTTCTTAGCTTGAACTGACACTAGTCTACCAAGCTTGCAAACACCCACTGTGCTGTGCTTGTTGAAATCAAGTTTCTCATAAAGCTAAATGAGGAATGCACTATATCAAGTTTTCTCCAAGATAATAAGGATCGAGGTTCAAAGTCAGCCTGAGAACGAAAGGCCGTGAGATTCGATCTCCAATTAACCATCATAAAAAAACAGAAGTGGAGCTGTGGCTTGAAGTGGTAGAGCACAAGCCTTAAGCAAAAAAAAAAAAAAAGTCTCAGGGGAAATGCCCAAGCCTTGAGTTCATGACTAACAAAATAAAATAAAATAAAATAAAATAAAATAAAATAAAAATCCTACTAAAATAAAGAGAAAGAAGTGGGGAGGAAAAGCGTCTGCTTACCAACAGGTCTTCCTCTACAGTCGCTGCCCCGTCCTCCTTCAGAAGGATCCTGGAGAGGTGGTGCTCACAGGTGGAGAGCACATCCCCACACACGTGCTTCATCAGCTCCTAGAGCAAATCACAGCTCGCTTCTGAAGTGTCCCACACAGCTCCTGAGTGGTCCACCTCAGAGCCTGTAGGATCTTCAAATGCACAAAGGGTCCAACCATCTCATTTAGCCAACCACACAACCCACTCTTAGCCACCTGGCTATGGGAACTGGCTAAGGGAAATTTCAGACAGCAGTGTAGTAACAACATGGCACCCATCAATGTTTGCCAAACTATAGGATAACCAATATAAACAAAATGTTGTTGTTGTTGGGTTTGTCTTTTCTAACATAGCCTAGAATGTTTCAAAACTATCTTTTTTTTTTATAAAATCTTTTTGGTATCAGTATGGGGGGCTTGAACTCAGGGCCTCACACTCTAACTTGGCTTTCTTGCACAAGGCTGCTGCTCTACCATACCTCCACTTCTGTAGAGAAAAAAAAAAAAAACAAAAACTGCACCTAAAATTTTAATAGGGGTATATCCAAACCACCACATGTTGACTGAGAGAGTTGCTGAAATATAGAGGTTTTAGCTGATGAGGAGAATGAGGCTAATTTGTAGGAAAGTTAAAGACTAGAATTTGGTGTGGTCTGAATAATAACTCTGAATCAGAGCACGAAAAAGCAGTCAAGACCAAGGCTAGGATTCACTCCACATAGAAGCTCATGTCATGGATGGCCCAGATTCTCATGAACCCATGTGACTGGGGATATGTGCTGAGCAAGTCCCTTTGCTTTAGGTGAACCACAGTAAGGGACTTCTGTTGGCCCAAATTTGACTCCTTGTAATTCCTACCCTATTGATACAACTGGGACCTCTGGGCATAGAAAACACACACACACACACACACACACACACACACACACACACTTCTTTTACTTGAAAGTTCTTCATATATATTAACATAGCTAGGTGGTCCATCCGACATAACTTTTCCCCTCTCCATGCTGAATCCTCTGTTAGGCCTTCAGTGGATCCTTATATAACTTTCTTGGTAGCCATCACATTGAACTGTTCCCAGATGACATCTAAGTCCATCATTGCTGAGATAAATTATAAAACTTGTCAATTTCGATTTACCAGGCAAAGAACAGGACTATCACTCTTCTTCTCCTAAACACTATTTCTACTAAAACACTCCAAGAACTCATCTAGATTGTAATGGTGGCCATAAAAGACCACTAACTCATACCAAACTCATAGATAACAAAAATATACAAAGACCTAAGTCTTTTCATATCTACTGTTGCATATATGGGGTAATTTCTTGTATTTTGTAACATACAAAAGAAAAGATTCATTTACAGAGAAAAAGTAAAGTATGTTTAGAGGAAATGAACTAATACCAATAAACAATAAACAATTTTGAGGAAATCAGGGGTGTCATTCCATTGCCTCCCACTAGGTGGCGTTGGGAGGGGTGGTATTGGCCAAAGTTCATCCTGCTTCTACCTTACAGGTTCTACCTTTTTGTCTTTCTCCCAGGCTCTAATAATAATATAGCATACTGTTCTAATAACTATACCTTCCAAATCAGTAAATGACTTAGGATCCTGACAGCCCACCTCAGAGATAATTCTTTTTCCAGCTAGTGCTGGTGAAAAGAAAACTGGAGAAGGTATCAGAGACTTTTAAGTCACAACTCAGCAATAGGAAAACTAGTATGATGGACCCTATCTAGGTCAGTTTCAAAACTGCCTTAGACTTCCCCATTTTCCTCCATTTCACTCTCCTTATTCTTACTAGACTCAAAACAGAACCTTTATGTTTGAGACTATGAAAATATGCTCCTTTAAATGATTCTTTTTTTGGGGGGAGTCCGGTCGTGGGGCCTGAACTCTGGGCCTGGGCGCTGTCCCTCAGCTCTTCAGCTCAAGGCTAGCACTCTACCACTTGAGCCACAGCGCCACTTCCGGCTTTTTTCTGTTTGCTTATGTGGTGCTGAGGAATCAAACCCAGGGTCTTGAGCATGCAAGGCAAGCGCTCTACCACTGAGCCACCTTCCCAGCCCCCTTTAAATGATTCTTACTCAAAAGCTCTTTATACAGTTTCTTGGGTCCTGAGATAAAAGGTTAGAAAAAGAACACAAGAATTCCTTTTACTAATGGAAGTGCTGAAAGGCAGACACTAGGAAAATACTAGCCACTATTTACATAAAAAACCAGCTGAAGTTTTTTTTTTTGTAAGCTAAGTGCATCCTGATATTTAAGTTGTAAGCAAGAAAGTTATAATACATTACTGTATCTGATCTGTTATTATAAGTAGACAATGTAACATATAAAGAGGCTTACAGAAACATAGGAAAAGAAGTGGGACGATAACTAGGTAGCAAGATGAAGATTTTTTAAAATTAATTCTGGAAAACAAGTATATTCCAGCAATTACTTAATTAATCAGCAACCTCTATAATCATTATTAAATAGACGTAGCACTATTTCTCATTCTGATTAGTACTGGCTAGGAATCTCTTATGATAAAAAAACAGAAGACACAGGGTTGGGAGGATTTTTTATAGATACTGCAGTGAGTTTCTTTCAAGGGAGTCAAAGCACGTCTTCCCCACAAGTCACTGATTTGGATGTATGATCATGTATCTATATAAATAAATATTTCCCCATGTAATTGTAACTCCTCTGTACAGTATTTTCACAATAAAAAAGAAAAATAAATAAATATATGCATATATAACTATATGTATATAACTATACATATATACATATAAATATACATATGTATGTATATATATTTATTTAAGCCCACTAGTTATAGGCTACTGAACTACTTGGGGACATGATATCACCAAGAGATATTTGATTAATGTAATCTCACAGTAACTGGACAGGGATCTCTCAGGATTATGATTTATCAGAAGATCAAAAGCCATCTGGTGTGCAGTGAACACTCTGCTTAGGCAAAAAAGCCATGCATTAAATGTTCCTAGAATGAGGGATAATCTTGCAGCATTCTAACCAGGAAATGAGTGTCAGCCAGCTGGTACACCTTACTAAAAGCCTGAAGCCAAGGTGGGGCTGTCTAAGGGAAGCACATCTGTAGTGGCCAGATCTTGTTGGGGAAGAACCTGCAGGCTTCCATAAGCACCGCCTTGTAGCAGTGGCTTCCTAGAGTATTCAGAACATACTTCCATCTTTAATATATGAGCAACACGTCCACGTCCAAGTACAAGGAAGAAACATGGCAAGGGAGCGGGGTGCCATACCTGTTCTTCTGCAGGTGTCTTTGCAGACGCTCTACACAGCATCTGCAAAGTATCAACAGCCGAGCTGATCACCTCCAGAGACCAATGAAATCCATTCAGCTTGTTCTTGATGACATCTATTATGAAAGTCAAGACCTTTAAAGTTCACCTTCTTAAAAGTACTTCACAAATACAACAAGTGAACAACAATGCTTTTTCAAGAAAGATTCTTCAAGGGAAACTCACCCGTCACCTTGTCCCGTATGCTCTTAGGAAGATGTTTAGCAATATGTCCCATGACACACAGTATATGTCCTAAGGTGTTAGAATTTGGATTCTGCTGACTAGAGAAAAAGGAGAAACGCCGTGACAGAACCACACTCAACATTCTGCTGCCAACAAAATGCTTTTTCTTCTTGATTATTAATATAGGAAGTTTATGATTTGGGGGTTAAGCTGTAGGAACATTAAATTGCCTAATGAACTTGGACAAAGGGTAAATTGACCACTGTAATGTGATCCTTCCCCCCCACCCCCCCGCTCCGGAGTTTGAACTCAGAACTTCATATTTGCTAAGCAAGTCCTACCAGTGAGTTACACCCTCAGCTCTTAAGTAATTCTTGAGGTTCCCATCCATAATCCTAGCTACTTAAGAGGCTGAGATCTGAGGATCCTGGTTCAAAGCCAGCCTGGGGAAAGATAAACCAGAGACTCTTACCATCAATTAAACAGCAAAAAGCTGGAATTGAAGCTGAAGTGGTAAAGCACCTGCCTTGAGTTTTGGAAAAAGCCAAGCAAGAGCACAAGGCCCTGAGTTCATGTTCATTTTTATGCCAGAATTTAAACAGAAGCTCTCTGTTCAATGACCATCAGTGATGAGAGGAACTATGGTAAGAGTGTGCAAACCTGCTGACTCTCTCCCAGGACTGCATTATCCTTGTGTGATCCAGTTGGGGTGATGAGGAGGCAATCTTGGACAGCAGCATCCAGGCTGGTGTGGAGTGTTCCATGCCAGTGTGAGATACCACATTATTTATAAACGTGGTTGAGAACTTGTCTTGCTTCGACCATATATGAAAAGCCTTATTTAAGTAGCGGCTGGAAAAAAAGCGGGGGCGGGGGGCGGGGGGGGGGAAGAATCGTAAGTATATAAAACTGTATCAACTTCAGCAGCTGCAGGATCTCATTGCACCTAAAATATCTATTTTTTTTGGGGGGGGGGGGGGGGGGAAGAATCGTAAGTATATAAAACTGTATCAACTTCAGCAGCTGCAGGATCTCATTGCACCTAAAATATCTATGCAAAGAATCTAGCTACTAGCATATCTGACCAAAAGAAACTAGGTATTTTCTTTAGATCTTTTATAGAGTAAGATGTGATTATTTTGCCCTTCATAAATTATTTATTCTTTAAAGCAAAGAATATAACTTCACAGATAACCATGGTAGCTCATGCATGTACTCTTAGTTACTTGGGAGGCAGAAATTTGGAAGTCTGGGGTTAGGAGACAGTCTGGGCAAAAACTTAGCAAGCTGCCAATAATAGCTGGGCAGGGTGGCCTGTGACTGTCACCCCAACTATGTGGGCAGTATAAATGGGAAGGCTGTGGTCCAAACTAGCCTGGGGGGGGGGCGCGGGGAAAGTAGGACCTTATCTGAAAATAACTGAAAAATAGCTGAAAATAAAGCAAAAAGAAGTATGGCTCAATTTGTAGAGCATCTCCCTACTAAGCATGAGTTGCTGAATTCAAACTTCAGTACTACATGAAACAAACAAAATTTGTTAATTTATTTGAGACCCTTCTTACCTACATCCCAACGACATTTATACACAAACATCTGACATGGAGAATGATGTAAGGGTAACGTTGATACAGATGCATTGGACATAGGACCATATATAATGAAGCGTATCAAAATGAACTTCAAGAATTAGAAATAAGAGGTTCTTATTATGTCCTGTATATAGTTATTTCTATTTTTTTGTCATATATGTTTATCTGGTCTGTGGAAGGGAAGGAGAATCACAGAAACATCAGGACAAAGGATGAACTAATTCCAAAATGGCACTCACTAGATACTATATTGGAAATGAACTTTACAATCTGGGGGGAGGGGGGGAGGGAGTAGGGAGTGGTAAGCAGAAGAAAATGAGGGAGGGGTTAACTGTTTAAAAAAATGTATGCATTACCTTGTATAACTGTAACCCCCTGTTCATCACCTTTACAGATGTATTGTACATATAAATTGGCATGCTGAACTGAAACTCCTTTAGGCAAATAAGAGAAGCCCTGTTAGATGCTAGGTAATATGATTGGTTAGGCTTAGCGTTGAAGATGTAACCCTGGGGCTTGAATTCAAGGCCTAGAAGCTCTTGCTAACTTTGCATGGTTGCTCTACCACTTGAGCCACACTTCCATTCTAAGATGTAACCTTTTCCGTTTAGAAGCATGTTATGGGTTGAAGTGTATTCTTCTAAAATTCCTATGCTGAATGAAGCCCTACTTTCTTTTTTTTTAAATAAGTTTTCTTATTGTGAAAATACTGTACAGAGGTGTTACAGTTACATGATCAAGGTAATGAGTACATTTCTTACCAAGCATTGTTGCCTGAAGCCCTACTTTCTATAATGTTAGCACGTGACCGCACCTGCAGCCTAGCCTTGGAAGAGCTGATGAAGTGTCACTGAGTCCATCTGGGCTCAACCTAATCCAAGCTGACAATTGTCCTCCCAAGAAGAGACTTGGAAACCCAGAGACCCTAGGACAGGCATGTCCACAGAAAAGGACCCTGCAAGGACAAAGAAAGGCAGCGGTTCTCTGCAAGCCTAGGAGAGGCCTCAAGAGAAAGCAAAGCTGCTGAAACCTTAATCTTGGAATTCTAGATCCAAACTAACTGGGGCAGACTAAGTCTCTATTACTGAAGCTACCCAGAACATGACAGTTCTGCTATAGCACATCTAGCAAACTAATACCAAGGACTATATCAAAACTCAATTCAAAACACATCTAGACAAAGCTAGGTGGTAGTGACTCACACTTATAATCCTAGCTACTCAGGAGGCTGAGGTCTGAGGATTGTGGTTTAAAGCCACCCCATGTAGGAAAAGTCTGAGAGGCTCTTATCTCTAACTAACCACAAAAAGCCCAAAGTAGAGCTGTGGTAGAGCACTAACCTTGAACAAAAAAGTTGAGGGACAGCACCAAGGCCCCTAAATTCAAGCCCTAGTACCGAGTTCAAGCCTGAGTACCACTATGTAGTTACATCCATTAGTGTAGATGCTTTCTTTTTTTGGGGGGGGGGATTCAGTTGTGGGGCCTGAACTCTGGGCCTGGGCACTGTCCCTCAGCTCTTCAGCTCAAGGCTAGCGTTCTACCACTTAAGCCACAGCGCCAATTCCGGCTTTTTTTTTTCTTTTTGCTTATGTGGTGCTGAGGAATCAAACCCAGGGCCTCAGGCATGCAAGGCAAGTGCTCTACCACTGGGCCACCTTCCCAGCCCAGATGGTTTCTTTCCATTCAGTTTTTCAAAAACTCACTTTTTACATACAAATAAAAAAGGCCAAGAATAAAGAAGTTAACACTAAAAAGCTACAAAGGAGCAGGGAAAAGACAGGTAGAATTCCTATACAGCCACAATTATTACACCTGTGATACTGACACACAAAAAAGGAATGGATATGTGAAGGGAGTAAAACAGAAGAGAGAACTGGGAACTGAAATTACAAACACTTGTTATAAAGATGATACTGCAAAGTAGGCAACATAGGATGCTCTTTTCAATTAGCATTTCCAGATTAATAGATCTTTATTTTAAAAAAAATCAAAATTGATTCCTAACTAGTATGATGCACAAAAGTCAGTGGCAGTAAGTTAAAGGCTGAACACTAAAGGAAAAGGAAAAACAAATCAGACTTCTAGGAGATTATATAGACAAAACTCTACGGTGAGGGCTGGGAATGTGACTTAGTGGTGAGTGCTTGCCTAGCATGCATGAAGCTCTGGGTTCGATTCCTCAGTATTACATACACAGAAAAAGCCAGAAGTGGCACTGTGGCTCATGTGTAGAGTGCTAGCCTTGAGCAAAAGAAGCTCAGGGACAGTGCCCCAAGCCCTGAATTCAAGCCCCAGGACTGGCACAAAAAACAAAAAACAAAAACCCAAAAAACCCCAAAATACTCTATGGTGAGAACAGATTTTTTTTTCTTTTGTTTTTGGTTCTATTACTAGGGCTTAAACTCAGGGGCTCAAGCTCTTGTTCATCTTTTATACTTATAGCAGATGCTCTGTCACTTGAACCACATCTCCACACATATCTCCACTTTTTGCTGGTGAACTAAAGAGTCTCAAATATTTGTCTACCTGGACTGGCTCTGAACTTTCAGAGTAGCTAGTATTATAGGTGTAAACCACTGAGGTCTGGCCAAAAGCAGATTTATTGAAAAATACAGTAACCAGAAAGGAAACTACTCACAAATTGAACGTATCACAAACACCACTAAAAGCTGGGTGTGATGCCTGAAATCCATCACTTAGGAGGAAGTAGGACTGTGAATTCAACTACAGCCTGAGTGACATAGTGAAACCATCTCAAAAACAAAACAAACAAGGCCTTATCTCAGTGGCAGAGCATCTGTCTAGTATGCACAAGGCAATGGGTAGCACAAGGCAATGGGTAGCATACAAATATTCATAGTAGAAGTATATCTAAGTAAAGATCTGGAAGCAACTCAATTATCTGTCAAGTGTAGAATAAATTATTAGTGGCTGAGTCATAAATGCCATATCTATGCGTGTTTGTATTTTCATAATAATGAAAATGAATAAGCTGTATACATAGTAACATTTCAAATAATGATGAATGAGGCCAGATTTACAAAACATACCACAGAATTCCATTTCTGTAAAGTTGCAGAATAGAAGAAAGTAATATGTAATGTTAAAATCACAGGATTGGCTGCACCGGAGGAGGAGGGAGGGCTGCTAAATGGAAGGAAATGAGGTATGAGTGGCAAGGGCATTTCTTGGGCCCAGTGCTGAGTAATGCTCTATAGCTTGACCTTGGATACATAAACACATTTTCTTAGTTCTTACTAACCTTATGGTTTGCAATTTCCTAGACATGTTTTACTAAGTTTAAAAATAGAAAAAATGAAAATGACCTCTACCTCCAGCATCTTCCCATGTAAAAATGGCTACTACCTTTTATCACTTTACCACTATGCTTTAACACACAGAGTGAGTGCGCTAACATCTCCCTATGAAACAGCAGATTCTAATGTTTCTGGGACTTAGCAAAGCATTTAGTTAGTATAGAGACAACATCTGAGTAAGTGCACCATCAGTAATAAGAGTTTTCATACCAAAAAGGACCTTAAGACATGGTATAAACAAGCTGGGTGCCAGTGGCTCATGCCTAGAATCCTAGCTACTCAGGGGGCTGGGACCTGAAAGATCACAGTTCATAGCCAGGTTCTTTCACACTAACCACCCAAAAAGCTGGGAATGAAATTATAGCTCAAATGGAAAACCACAGCCTTGAGAAAGAAAAAAAAAAGTGTAATATTATGAGCGGCACTTCAAAATGAAGAAACTAAAGCATAGAAAGAAATGATTTTCCAGTCAGTCTCTGGTGACTCACACCTATAATCCCAGGTATTCAGTAGAGGCTGAGATCTGAGGATCACAGTTTGAAGCCAGCCTGGGCAGGAAAGTCTTCAGACTCTTATCTCTAATTAATCACAGAAAAGCTGGAAGTGACTGCTGTGGCTCAAGTGGTAGCGTACTAGCCTTGAGCAGAAAGGAGCTCAGGGACAGTGTCTAGGACAAGCTTAAGCCCCAGGACTCGCAAAAAAAAAAAAAAAAAAGAGAGAGAGAGAGAGACAGAGAGAGAAAAAAGAATGATTTTCCAAGGCCAGAGAGTAGCAGTTTATGACACAAAATCTACTACTTCTTCTAGCATATAATTCCTCCATATCCAAATGTTAAAAAAATGTATTTAAAAAAACAACAAAAAACAGTTTACAACAGAGCTCAAACACAAACAATCATTCTGAGATACAGATTAAAATGTATCATCATAAATCCTAAATCATAACAAGATACAATATACATAGTATATAGTCAGTATGTTATCAAATGGAAAAAAATGTTCAGTGTTATTAAATACCTTTCCAAGGAAACAGGGGGAAAAAAAAAAACAACACATCAGTTTAACTTGCAAAAACTTGCAGTCACCTTTCAGCCAGTATTGGGAAAGGTATAGTTGATAGGTTGTTACTATCAGTTACAGCCATTTGTACTACATATGAACATACCAACCTAAAACCAGAAAGCAATAGAAGTGATCACCAGAACCAGTAAACAGCCAGTCATGCATATGATGCTATGAGATGTGAATAAGTCAAGAAAAAAAGAAAAAAAACAGACCAAGATTAAGCTTTCACATTTTTAGGTAACTTGGAGAGCTGATGGTTCAAGATGAGAAACATAAGCCATATACATTTAACTGACCTCAGTTCCTGGCTTTCTGTGGTGAGAAGAGTAAGAAGTGCCCACGCAAGCTCCTGGCTGCCATCCCCAGCGTGAAATTTGCTGGGGTGCGTAATGTGCTGCAGCAGGAGCTGGTCCAGGCACTCCAGGGCCTTCTCCTGCACAGTGCTCTCTGAGTCCATTACCACTGGGATGATGCCTGCCAGCCAGGCCTTTTGGATCGACACACATTTTGGTTGTGCCTAAGGGTTGAAAAATGACTACATTAGAAGGTTTGAGCTGGGCACCAGTGTTTTACACCTCTAATCCTAGCTACTCAGGAGGCTGATATCTGAGGATCACAGTTCAAAGCCAGCCCAGGCGGTACAGTCTGTGAGACTATTATCTCTAATTAACCACCAGAAAACCGGAAGTGGCGCTGTGGCTCAAGTGGCAGAGTGCTTGCCTTGAGCTGAAGAGCTCAGGGACAGCACCCAGGCCCAGTTCAAGCCCTACAACCAACAAAAAGGGGGGGGAAAAAAAGAAGGTTTGATAGAGATAAATCACATCTATGGGGCTACAGACAGAGGTAGAGTATGTACTTTGCATGCTTGAATCCCCAGGGTGCAATCTTAGCACTAGGAAAAGACAAAATTGTGCCTGTGATTACAAAAGGAGCAGAAAGGAGAAATAAAAAGCACTGGGGGAAAAATATGACTTACTTCAAAACATACCGAAAATTTAAACTTAGACATTGAAGTCACTATTTTATTATTAGTAATCAGTGCTTTTTTGGGCATTCAAAACTAAAAGCAAATAATATTTATCCCAGGGAACAATTAGAATAAATGCTGACAGAGAAAGTCAAAACATGCTGTGCATTAAGCCTTCTCTCATGAAATAAAAAAAATAATTACTCTTTCAAAAGTCTTCAACAGCTAATTAGTTGAGAGAAGTATATTGTAGATAGCATTATTAGGATCTGTTCTTTTGGCAACATCCTCTACATATATCTTAACTGACAAAAATTACTCTAGGCCTCTAGCTTAACCAACTTAATTTTAACATTTCATTTTCTGAGATTCAGGATGAAATCAATGGCATTAGCATGGCTTAGCATTAGTTTCTAACAATATTTAACAGTAGGCAGCTATCAAATGTAATGGAAAGATTCCTTTTCTCTTACATTGTTGATACACCACAATGAATTACTAGGTCCTTTTCTTTTCTCTTTCTCTCTCTCTCTTTTTTTTTTTTAATTTTTTCTGGTGCTTGTACTGGGGCTTGAACCCAGGGCCTGGGCACTGTCCCTGAGATTTTGGCTCAAGGCTAGCATTCCACCACTTGAGCCACAGCTCCATTTCCATCTTGGTAGTTCCTGACTACCCATTTGCATTTATCAACAGGGTAATTATTATGCAGAATTACTTTTTAAGTGAGTAAAAAAAAAGAGAAATCTAAGCTGGGGATCAAACTGTGGCCTCGTGCATGTAAAACATGTGTTTTATTACTCAGCTATCGCCCAGCCTCAGCATTATTTTTAGTGTAAAATATCATGCATTACACACATATGCCTCTCACCAAAAGCAGCTCAGTAAGAGATTGTAAGGCCTGCTTCCGGACAGACACTGCTGGGTCCCGGCAGTGGTTCTGCAGGATTGACAGGTCCTCCTCCATACCCAAGATGTCACAGTGTTTCAAAATGCTCACCAACACCTAAAAGTCAGACAGACGGCATCAAATGATAACCACATGGCATAAATATTGGGAAGACTGAAAGCAGATAATGGGAAACCTTTACTTTGTGATTTCCAACATTTTTGAGATCATACATCCATACCACCTTCCTACAGCATTCCACCCTCCAGAGTATCTGGCAGTTAAGACCTCTCTCCAGAAAACATTTAATATAAACAAATATTTGCAATTAATTTCATAAACCTGTTGAAAATTCATCCATAATTCCCCTATTCCAAACAAACCAAATTACACAAAAAAATTTATGGTTGATAAAATGCCAGTGACCTTTCTATTAGCAGGAAAGTTTGAAAAGAGGATATTCTTCCAGTTCATCTATATAATTTATATGTAACAGTCAGTGATGAAAAAACAAGTCAAATAATGAATAGGGCCTTGCCATTTAAAAACTTATCCCTTGTATTTCTATGTTTTTAGTGCTTCAAACTGGAACAAATTTAAAATGTGTAGGGTAAGCCCGGACCTGCAGTGCACACTTCCTGACATTGATCTTCTCATCCCTGATTCTCATCCTCAGCATCGCCAGGACACATCTCTCTGTTGAGAGAACATCAAAGAATTACAGGCTTGAAGAAGAGCAGACAGTAGCTTATAGCTCACCATTCAAAACTGCAAAAGAATACTTCTCTTGCTGACTCACTAATTAACTCCTCCCAATCCCCAGAAATCAGAGGATGAAGAGGTACTTTAGAAGAAAATTTGAATAATTAATTCACTATCAAAAGTGTAAATTTTGGAATATTAAACTATGATTTTAAATTCTAGTTCCCACTTCTAAAATCCTAAATGATTTTGCTTCCCTATTGTGTTTAGCTGCAAATGGGAATATCTAACCTACAGAGTTGTTTAAAACATTTAGACCATAATCTTTTTTTTTTTTTTGTCTGTCATGGGACTAGAACTCTGGGCTTGGGCGTGATCCCTGCGCTCTTCATCTCAAGGCTAGTGCTCTACCACTTGAACCACAGCACCACTTCTGGTTTTCTAGTGGTTAATTGGAGATAAGAGTCTCACAGACTTTTCTGCCTGAGCTGGCTTGAACCATGATCCTCAGATCTCAGCCTCCTCTGTAGCAAGGATTACAGGCATGAGCCACTGGCACCAGCTGTTTAACACATTTAGATAAGTGACAGATAATATAGTTTCAAACACACCATTATGCCAAGCATCAGTGGCTCACATTTGTAATCCTAGCTTCTTAGCTGGCTGAGATTTTAGGATTGTGGTTCAAAGCCAGCTTGGGCAGGAAAGTCTATGAGACTCTTACCTCCAATTAAGCACCAAAATAGGTGGAAGTAAGCTCTGGTAAATGATAGAGCACTAACCTTGAGCACAAAAGCTCGTAGTGTAATAATATATATATATATATATATATATGATACATAAAATATTTATAGGATAGTATAATGATATCAATTAAAGACAGTAGAAATTACTTGGCTTTTAAGAAAAGTTTCCATTCTTAAAGGTGACTTAATCAGAAAATAGTCCAAAGTTGCTAGACTTTCCTTTGGCTCTCTGAATGCAACAGCATTGCAATGTGAACGTGAGGATGTGTGACATACCCTCAGACCCAGCTCTCTCACTGTTGTTTGTGTTCACCTCCCCAGAGGCTTCACAAGTGGTAGGCATCTGCTTCCGATAGCAAAACCCTATTTTTAAAAAAGGCACTCATTAAGAAACATATTGCTACTTTTCAATAGTATAAACACAACATGTTACTCAAGTATGACATTATTAATGAACTGAATTTCAAATTCTTTAATCAAGAAAGACATTAAAACAGGCAAATACAGAGGCAGAAAAAAACAACACCAACATTTCAAATAGCCAGTCTTTTTAAAAAGCCAGTTATTCAACACCTGGCACGTTCATTACCTGATGAATGTCTCAGTAAGGTACCAGAGTCACTCTCTATTCTTGAAATTAAAGGACCTAAAAATAAGTAGACAGATAAGAGGGAAAGAAATCATAAATCACTTGGAAATAGCCACAGAAGAATCAAAATCAAGATTAATTAGGCCTACAGACAAAGCAGACAGACCCTAAATTACTGACAATTAATAATGTTCTCTCCTTTCTTTAAAAAGATCTTTCAAGTATGTCAGGCTTCACTATTTAAAAAGTAATTTGAAGCTAGGCCTATAACTCAGTGACTGTATACATGCTTAGCAAGCACAAGGCCTTGGGTTACATTCTCATCATCAAAAAGGGAATAGAAAAGTCATCTGATAATGAGATATACTGAAAGAAGTTTATAAGAGTAAAGTTAATCATGTATTTTTTTCCATCTCCCCATCCCCCCCCCGTACCCCTAGATGATGGTCTATTTACAGTCTATCTCGATCTTCACTTTCTGGTATGCCTCTTGTACATGCCAGGACAAGTACTTTACCACTGAGCTCCTCCCCCAGCCCCCCACTTACTGGTAATGAGGATCTCCAGCACACTCTCAGATGCACTGTTCACAGACAAATCCAGACAGTGTGCAAAGCTGGACAGTGCCTTGCTGCGGACAGTAGGTGCTTTGTCTAAACAACGGTCAAACATAATCTCTTGCACCAGGAACTTATGCTTTAAGAGCTTCTGATGCTCCAAAGAGACCGTGTCATCTGCTTCTCTTTCAGGAAGCTCTAAGAGAGCTAGAGCAACATCGAGAGTAAAAACTCGGTGTGGGACCTGTAAGGCAAAATCATAAGAATCACTGTCAGATAGGACTAAGAACCAAGGAAAACCCTCTCCTGCAGTCAGATCTGGCTGTCAGAGGTCTACACAGCCAGGATTCAAGACTACATGCAAGCATATCTCATACCTTGGAACTTCGAGAGTATTTGTAAAGCCAGGAAATGAATGTAGCATATTCTCCACAAGGAAGTTTACTCAATAGCTGGACCAGAGACTGGGCTGCAGAGGTCCGATACTCTGATTTATCTATCACCTGAAACATAAAATTAGAGAAGCTGTCTAGCCAATAATCACCTGCAGGACAACTGAACCCTATGTAGGAATGCACATTAAAAACTACTGAGCATAATAAGCTCAATGATCTCTAAATGTTACATGAATGACTACTGAAATTTAAGGTTTCAAACTCCGTTGGAAACTAAATTATACCTACTCATGGTGGTTCATGCCTACAATCTCAGGAGGATATTTTCAAGGCCCAGGCAAAAATTAGTGATATCCTATCTCAAAAACAAGCTGGGTATAGAAGTACATGATTGAGGTCAGGAAGCAGAGTTAAGAATATTACAATTTGAGGGGCTGGGAAGGTGGCTCAGTGGTAGAGCGCTTGCCTTGCATGCATGAGGCCCTGGGTTCGATTCCCCAGCACCACATAAGTAAAAAGAAAAAAAGAATATTACAATTTGAGACCAGCCAGGGCAAAGATATCACAAGACTCTAATCTGAAAAACAAACAAACAAAAAACAAAAGCAAACTTAAAAGAACCAATGTTGTGGTCCTGAGTTCCAACCTCTTTTACACACACACACATACACACACACACAAAACAAATATAGACATACAAACACAATCCTTCAGAACCTATGCATCTTTAGGATCCATAAAATTCAAAGTATGAATATTTATCCACCAGATACTGGTGGCTCACTCCTGTAATCCTATCTACTCAGGAGCCTGAGATCTGAGGATTGAGGTTCAAAATCAGTTCAGGTAGAAAGAAAAAAGACTCTATCTTGCCAGATGCCGGTGGCTCACGCTTGTAATCCTAGCTACTCAGGAGGCTGAGATCTGAGGATCGCAGTTCAAAGCCAGCCCAGGCAGGAAAGTCCATGAGACTCTTATCTCCAATGAACCACCAAAAAAACAGAAGTGGTCCTGTTGCTCAAGTGGGAGAGTGCTCACCTTGAGCTGAAGAGCTCAGAGACAACGCTCAGGTCCAGAGTTCAAGCCCCATGAGCAACAAAAACAAACAAACAAACAAAAAATGACTCTATCTCTATTTAACTGGCAAAATGACTAGAGGCAGGTCCCAAGTGGTAGAGTGCCAGCTTCAAGCTTCTGCTTATCTTTTTAAAGCTAAGTAAGAGTTCAAGGCTGGGAATTCAAGCCCCACCCAGTATAGATACAAGAAAAAAAGTCATTAATAGCAACACAGGGTGGCACACACCTATAATCCTACCCCTCAGGATTCAAATTGGAGTTCAAGACCAGTCTAGGCTACATAGCATAATCCACCTCAAAAAGAAAAATAACTCAGTTTATTTTTTTAAATAAAACTAATGCTTTGTAAATCAGGCTTCCCTGTATTCCCACCACACAGAAGCTGGAAACAGAAGGACTGTAAGTCAGTCTGGGTTACAAAGTGAGACCCTACCTCACACCCCACCCTATTCCCAAAAGAACACTGGTTAGAAAAACATCTAGTATTAACTATAGCTACTTTTAGTAATGACACATTCATTCCCAAAACCAAACAGACACATTTATCTTCATTATGTTACATACATTATTATTATTATTGTTACTATTATTATTTACTAAAGCAAATGGTACCTTGGCACAGATGTGTTGCAGCAAAATGCGAAGGACCGGGAATATACTTTCCTTCAGTTCATCCACAAGTGCACTAGTTAAGGGAAAAACACATATCCATTATTTATAATCTATCCGTTATTATAACAGAATGGTGATTTTCCTTACTTCTTGTGTTCAAAACTCATTGCCCTTAAATTTTAGAGATGCTAACTACTAAAAAACTCCACACTTTCTCCCATATTACAACAGCTGTTTAAGAATGAGTTTTTGAGCCCTGTCACTAAGCAGCTGTCATCAGGGGAAAAAAAAGTACAATTTGTTACAGTTCTTTTGGTTATTTATTAAATTTCATATTAAGATATAAAATATAACCTTTTCGGATAAATATGAGAACAGACTACACAGTACCACCTTGTGGCAGTTCAATGAAATGACTTTACTCCCAATTGTTACTAGGAAGAATTCACTACGGTGTCCAGAGGATCATTTTTAGCCTAAGTTATTTGTATCATTGTATGAACATTACTGCAACTGGCCAAGCAACAGTGTTTCACTAAAACATCTTGTTTAATTTTCAGTGTTTAAAAATATTCCTCCAACAGAAGCACTGGACACTTCAGAAGGTCACAATAAAACTGTAATCCCCTTATACAACCTTTTGAGGTTCAAGGGGAAAAAAATAAATTAAAAAAAAATCCTTTAAGAGACCTTTGTTGTGACCAAATGATATGATCCACACCCCATATCTATCTCTAAACACATTACCAGATGCACAATGAAGATGCATATGCTCCTGTACCCCTCTCACCATCTCTCGCCTGACAGCCAGTGAAGGAGGAAAGAAAAGCCAAGGACACAGCAAATACTCCTTTCTCAATAAAGCTAACATGCAACTTTTAGAGTAAAGCTGATTTGTGACAGAAAAAATAATCTATCAAGATTGCTAAGGAACTAAAAGCATTTAGGTGTTTTCCTTCAGAAAGTACTCTCTAGGGGTGCTGGGAAGATAGGAAAATGGGAAGAAAAAGCAAAAAGAACAAAAGCAAAAAGATGCAAGTAGAGGAATAGAAAGGAGGAAGTGGAGGTAGGGTTCTTTCTCTGTGGAGAGGGTGACCGCCTTTGCAGAGAGCGATAGAAGTGTCCCCAACACAGGCTAATGGCATTTCCTTAGTGATGTCCACACAGTGGCTACCAAATGTGACCCAGACCCTGAGAACACAATTAGCTAGGAAGAACTCTATTTTTCATCACAAAACTACCACTGGTTTCAATCACATATTCCAACATCATAGTTGTCAGAAGTCTTGGTTAGCACTGGGCCCACACAATTGAGGGAGAGGGATTAAAAAGTTAAAAAAAAAATCAAGACTTTTGCACTTCACCTGATAAACTGGACAGCTTGGTTTCTTCGACTAATGACTTGTGATGTAATAGGCAAAAGGGCGTGATGAGATCTTTTGCCTACTTCTAACATCAATATTACATTTAGCATTTGATGGAAAATATAGGCAATAACCTGGAAGAGAATAGAAAATTCCATTTTGACTGTAATACAGAGCTCCAAGGTCTCAAAGACAGTGATTTAACTAAAGTAAAAACCATTTAAACCCTCTGGAGATAGGTCAGATGAATAGAATTTTTGGTAGAGCATTAGGGACAGGTTTCTTGGACAACTCTCAGGTGTTAAAAAAAAAAAAGGACTTTTTAAAAATTTATTTATTTATTTATTTAATTTGTTGTTGGTGCTGAAACTTCAACTCTGGGCCTGAGCTTTTGTACTCAAGGCTAGTGCTCTTCCATTTAAGCCAAAGCTCCACTTTTGGCTTTTTGTGGTTACCTGGAGATAAGAGTCTCTAAGACTTTACTTCCTGGGCTGGCTTTGTACACTTATTTCAGATCTCAACATCCTAAATATCTAGGGTTACAGGCATGAGCCACTAGCACCTATCAAGCCCTCTATTTATTTACTTACTTACATATATTTACAAGGGTAAATAGTGTGAAATATTTGCTTATAGACAATGACTAAAAAAAAAACATAATTTCCCTCCCACCCTGGAAATCATAACCTGAAGTTTATAAATGCACGTTCCAAAGTATCATCTCATAAAACTTAGTCAACTGGTTAATTTATCCATCTGGCAAAAACATTTAATGAAAATCAAATACTTGGCTACTTAGGTTCTAAGCACTTTCACAGATTAACTAGACTTTACTATATTTATTTTTAAACTTCTCAACCCTATGAAGTCAGCAGAACATTATATAATTTCCATTTCACAAATAGTAAAATAAACTCCAAAGGAGATATCCAAAGTCAAGTAATTAATCTAGTTAAAACCAAGATTGCCTAACACCAAGTTAAATTAACTGCACCAAAGCCATCAAAAGCCACAGGACCTCAATCAGTATACCACATTTCCCCCCAAATGTTATTTTTAAAATAATGTATGATATCTAGCAACAATGTAACACATGAATGACCTAATCTCCAATGTTGACTGTAGTGAAATTACAATGTAACCAAGGGGACAAAGTTTAAACTATTAAGGCCAGAAATAATAACCCATAAATTCTCTGTGGAATACAGAGATACATAAATTCTGTGTGCAGTACAAATACAACTAACAAATTTGAAGTTTACATGAGTACACAGGAGTCGATAAGAAAAACTTGAATATTCTATGCCTGACTCTTCTTTTTGGGAACTAGATGAGTATTTCTATAAAATGTAACTGTTCAGCAATTTATCTGTTCCTCTTTCATTACTCATATATATATATCATATATAAATGTGATATATATATATATATATATATATATATATAATTTTTTTTCCTATCTGACACCTACCAATAACTTGCTAGGTTCACCACCAAATATATTGGCTATACACCGGATAATCAAGGGTAGAGAACAAATAGAAATAGGTACATCTTTTAAAAAAAGAATATGAAGACCTGAAAACTAAGACAGCTTCATAGCCACTGCCTCGTATCCAGAGTATACATACCAAGACTACAGAGGATACCTGACACTATGTTTACTACCAAAGTCTATACTATATACTATGCTTTTTCCTATACAAACATACTCATGATAAAAATTTGACTTATAAATTGGGAATAGTAAAAGGATTAACAAGAATAACAATAAGACAGAACAATTGTAACAGCATGTAATAAGGTAAGTTATATGAATGAGATTTCTCTTCAAGAGGCTTATTGTACCAGCTTCTTACCAAAAGCTGAGAAGAGCTAACTGGACTCTTGGAAATAAATGGGGCTACAAATGTTTTTAATGTTTTTCCCACTGTGTGGCTTGCCTGCTTCCAATTGAACTAATAACCAAAATTATACCCTCCTCTCCCTTACCTTATTTCCTTCTCCATGAGTTGGACAGCATAGCAAATGCAATCCATGATAGGCCAGTTCTGTTATGTAGTTTGCTTCATTAAGATTTCTAAAGAAAAGACAAAATATTAGCTAATGGATTTGATGTGTGTGTGTGTGTGTGTGTGTGTGTGTGTTTGCTGGTCCTAGGGCTTGAACTGAGAGCTTGGGTGCTGTGTCTTTGAGCTTTTGTGCTCAAGGCTAATGCTCTATCACTTGAACCACAGCTCTACTTCTGGCTTCCACCTGTGATCCTCCGATCTTAGCCTCCTGTGGAGCTAAGTTTATAGGCACAAACCACCAGCACCTGGATAGCTATGATTTTACTAGGAATATTCCTTAATGCTATATGCCTGCTTTTCTCTCTCTCTCTTCCTCTTTCTTTTTTTTCTTCCTAAGATTCAGTCTCACTGTTATATAGCCTGGCCTCAAATTATTGGATGCATCAGTTTCATGTGTCCGCTGGGACTACAAGCACATGCCACCTCACTAAGCTTCTGTAAGTCATCTTCTAATGAGTAACTTCTATTATTTGCCAGCTTGAATAAAACAGCACTTATAGTTCTGAAGCAAAAATTATTATATTGTATTTCAATTGTAGCACTGAAAACATTTAATGACTCACCTGGCTTGTGTAACATGAAATTCACGGGGAATTGGCTCAAAATTAGTTAATGCAACAAAGACCTGGAAAATGGATACCAAGAAAAGGTCTCCATAAGTAGTAGCCATAGTCTACGCCCTCTGAAGGTACCCCAACCTTCCTGAAATTTTCACTTACCTCTACACAAGTCTGTACACACTGTGGCTTTTCTTTGAGGGAAAACTTGGGCAGAAGCCTTAAAAAATTCTTCAAAAGGTGAAATATGGCATTTCGAATTTGAGAAAGGTCCCGGGCAGAAAAATATATGCTTTCTTCATCTTCATCTTCTATAAGCTCATCCATCTGGATCACACACATACAAAAACAAAAAAAATGTATGGCTGAGCTAAGGAATAATACCTAACACTTTGTCTCATGGTTTGCAATTTACTCAAACCAGTTAAACTCCAGGTAGTACTGAGTTGTTCACATGGTGTGGCTTTGACCAGGTCTATTGACTACTCTAGGTCTCCATGACACAGTGGTAAATAACTGGACTATATTCATCTGTACAAGTAGTTTCTGCCTCTATATTTTCTGTCTCAATGAGAATTCATATAATTCTTCAAAATTTTCATGCTGGTAACCTTCTAACATCCTACTTTCTCATGCAAGAATTTGAAAATTACACTATTTAATTATGTTCTTATGGACATGAGCCATAAGAACTTCAACTATCCTTTCTAGTGACAATAAGATATTGTGGCAAGCCAGGCTCCAGTCGCTCACATGTGTAATTCTAGCTACTCAGGAGGTTGAGATCTGAGGATTGTGGGTCAAAGCCAGCCATAGCAGGAAAGTCCATGAGACTTTTATCTCCAATTAAACAGCAGAAAACTGGAAGTGGGGCTACATCTCAAAGCAGTAGAGCAGTAGCCTTAAACAAAAAAGCTCAGGGAGGCTGGGAAGGTGGCTCAGTGGTAGAGTGCTTGCCCTGCATGCATGAGGCCCTGGCTTCGATTCCATAGCGCCACATAAGAGGGGGAAAAAAGCCGGAAGTGGCAGTGTGGCTCAAGTGGTACAGTGCTAGCCTTGAGCTGAACAGCTGAGGGACAGTGCCCAGGCCCAGAGTTCAGGCCCCACAACTGGGAAA
>NW_012267226.1:6705501-6770948 GCF_000151885.1 Dipodomys ordii
AAAAAAAAAAAAAAACCTCAGGGACAATGCCCAAGCCCAAAGTTCAAACCTCACAACCAACTAAAAAGAAAAGAGAGAGAGAGAAAGGGAGAATGTGGCAAATACACCAGTTAGTAAACTGCCAACTACACTTGAAAACAAGCCTTGGCAGGAGATGACTGGGAAGGTAGAAAGGTGGCAAAGCAGAAACATGCTCTGGTAGTACATGAAACCCAAAGGACATTTTTCAAATCATATGTATAGCAGAAAATATTTTAAGGATCCCTGAAACCATATTTCATGTAAAGTCAATTGTCAAACAACCTAAAATCTTGTGTTGGTATGGTATGTTTAATTATTTCACTTACTTCTTACCTCAGTATCATCTTTCCTAGGTGGTTTTCCTCTTTTTCTATTGCTTCTTGAGTTATCCTGAGAGTTCTTAGCTTGTTCTTTTTTTCTTTTCCTATTCAAGTTAGATTCCTGAGGCCAGCTCTTCTTGAGAATCTGAATGCACTTATCAAACATCACTGGGTGGAATATTTGATTGGCTACACTGCCTAATCATAAGGAGTAGAAAATAAACAGGTTAAATGTTTTTGTTTTGTTTTGAGATAGTTTCGCAAGAAACTCAAGCTGCCCTGAAACTTACCCTCCTCCTGATTCAGCCTTCCAATGCTGAGATTATAAACATGCACTACCACACTCCAGATTAAGCAGTGTAGGTGTCCAGGTTTTGAAATAAGTGCATAACAACAGACAAAAAGTTTAAAAAGCAGCCAGGCACTGAAGGTTCATGCCTATAATCCTAGCTACACAGGAGGCTGAGATCTGAGGATCATGGTTCAAAGCCAGCCTGATAGGAAAGTCCATGGGATTCTTCTTTCCAGTTAACCAACAGAAAAAAAAACCTAGAAGTGAAGCTGTGGCTTAAGTGGCAGAATGCCAGCCAGCTTTGAATGAAACAGCTAAAGGACAGCACCTAAGCCCTAGTAACAGTGTGTGCACGCGTGCGCACATGCACACACACACACACACAAACTATTGCAGTCACACAAAGTATTACCCCAGGTGATATCTGTAGGATAACAGTTAATATTTGGCCCTGAGCAAGGTCATGTAAAATTGGCTTACTATATGAAAATCAACATAATATACTATGTCATTAAAATAGCAAACAAAAAATCATAGTATTACCTCATAGCTGCAGAGAAGCAAATGACGAAAATCTAATACCTTTTCCAAATAGAACACTTAGCAAACTAGGTACAATAAATGGATAAAGACCATCTTAAAAAACAATCTTAACTAATGTCAAAGACCTGGATGTTCTCCTCTACCATCAGGGACAAGATGGGAATGTCCACTCTCCATTTCTATTAGCCCTGGACTAGAAATTTTTGCCAGGGCAAGAAAATAAACGGTGACAACACCAGAAACAAAAACTAAAACTGTAACTATTAACAGATGACTGATTTTGTTTTGAATAAAGAAAACCCTTGTAAAACCACTAAGGTTGCAGTATACAAGATAAATTATAATAATTTTTAAAAATTCACTTATAGCTACTAATCATCAGAAATATAAATAAAGACAAGTGCTCCACAAGCTGTGGTATCACAGGCCAGCATGTGGGAAGTAAAGGCAGGGGGATTGTAAATTCCATGCTGGCCTAGGCTACCCAGGAAGATGCTGTCTCAAAAATAAACCATTTAAAAACTGAAAATGAAGTCAGGCACTGATGGTTCATGCCTGTAATCCTAGCTACTTGGGAGGTTGAGCTCTGAACATCACAGTTCAAAGCCAGCCCTGACAGGAAAATCTGTGAGACTGATCTCTACTTAATCGCTATAAAACTGGAAGTGGTGCTGGGGCTCAAAGAAGTAGAGCACTAGCTGGAGCAAAAATGCTCAGGGACAGTGCCCAAGCCCCATGACCACCACCACCAACAACAAAAAAAAAAACCCACCCAAAACTAGAAATAATTTCATTTATAAATAGTACTGAAAAAAATACTTAGGAATAAACTTAACGAAGTGCAAGAGCAGAACACTGAAAACTATAAGACAGTATCAGAACTTATTAAAGATTATGAATGAAAAGAAAAGGAACGGAAAGATATCCTGTGTTGATGGACCTGAAGACAGTGTGAAGATCATACTACTCCCCAAACTGATCTCCACATTCCCTGCAGAGCTTCACATACAGATCTTAAAACTTACATGGAACTCAGAATAGCCAAAAAATTGTGAAACTAGTGAGTATGAAGTACCACAGCATGCCCACCACAAAGCCGAAACTCTGGTAAGGGAAGGGAAACTGATTTGTGTATTTATGTGTATGTGTGTGTATGTGTATGTATATGCATGGAGTACTGGTTTGAATTCAAGGCTTGTCAGGCAAACACTAAGCCATACCCTGAGCTATTTCTGCTTTAGTTATTCTTCAGAGATGCTACTGAGTGGTTGCCTAGGCCAGCCTGGACCACAGTCCTCGTACTTATGCATTGCCGACATCACTGGGGATGACAGATGCATGCCTCTATACACTTTTTATTGGCTGAGATGGAGTCTAAGTTTTTGCCCAGGTTGACATTGAGCCACAATCCTGATCTAGGCTTTCCAAGAAGCTAGGAATTACAGGTATGAGCCATTAAACTTAGCTGAAACTGGATTTAGAAAACCACAACATTTTTTCAGACAATCTAGTTACAGCTAAGCTATTACAGTACTTAGCAACTAGATTCTTCAGGAATTTATTTGAAAAGTCATTATGGAAGATTTAACAAAATAACATGAGTCAGAGGTCAGTGTTGAAGGCTTTAAGTATTTTTTTTTCCTTTTCTCAAATTGTACGGAATATATCCTCAACCTTAATTAAAAATGTATTTCTGGAGACGCGCTGGTAGCTCATACCAGTAATCCTAGCTACTCAGGAGGATGAAATCTGAGGATCATGGTTCAAAGCCAGACTGGGCAGGAAAAGCTGTGAGACTCGTATCTCCAATTAACCATCTGAAAACCAGAAGTGGAGTTGTGGCTCAAAGTGGTAGAGCACTATCCTTGAGCAAAAAAGCTTAAGGATAGCACCCAGGCCCTGAGTTCAACAACCAGAACTGGGTGTTGGGGGAGGGGGGGGTGGGGAAGCATTTCTGTAAACAATGACAAGTAGCAAATGGACTAATCTTATGATTTTTTTTCCAGTAAGAACTTTAGTTCTCTAGGTCTCTATGTTCCATTCTATTATCTTGAGTAGGGGTGGGAAGAAGGCTCTGCACTGCCCAGAGGAAGAACAGCCACTAAACTCTGACAAGCACAGTGACATATAGAAAAGTACTTTCCCTCAAGTGTTTCTGGTGAGGATTACTAGCAATGATCACACTTTCTTAACTAGAATCATAGTATTTTTTAAACATCCACAAGGGAGAGATATAATACCATGCTTCCTCACAGCAGCTTTTCTCAATATGATCAGGAAGTCAGGAGAGAGAGCAGTATCAGCATTTTCTTCTGGGTTTGGAAAGGGCATTCCCTCTCCTGAAGGACCTCTCTGTAACTATCCACATGAGGTTATAGACACAGCCTAATCTCAGAAAAAACACACTCAAATAATGAAGAAGGGAAGACATCTTCCAAATACCCATAAGGTGATTTCATATAATCCTCAGAACCACTCCAGGTGATGAGTTCTCACTGCTTATTTTGTGAGAAAACAAATGGTAAGAATTAAAACAATGCAAGTAAGACAAAATGACAAAAGACTATCTTACCATCCTCTGTTATTCACAGGTAAGGTGGTTTCAGGATCACCCCACAGAAACCAAACTCTAAGGATATTCAAGTCTTTTATATAAAACTCTACTACTTGGATGGTCCCTAAATATATCCCCTTACAATTCCTAACACAATGCAAATGCTATGTAATAGTTTCCACTTTATATTGTTTAGAGAAGGACAAAGAAACATATTACACAGTAGCAACAATGTAACATGTTTCTGTTCAAGCAATTTTTCCATCCACACATTCAGATCTAATGAACAGTGTCAAATATACATATACCTGGTATTTCTAGTAGCAGAAAATAAAGCCCAGCAGCATGAAGGCCATATTCTCGATGCTGTACACTGACATTTTTCTTATGTGCTACCTGGACGAAGTGATAGAATAATGCCACCAGCATACTATGAGAAATATTGTTCTCAATGAAGAAGGTCCAAATGTTCTGGAGAGAAGACAAATTCCAAAAGCCAATAGTTAATAAAATGAAAAACATCTTGGTTGATTTTTACAAGTACTTAATGTCTTAGAAAAAAAAAAAAAAAAGAAGAAAGGTCTGGAGATGTAGCAACACACACACACACACACACACACACACACACACACACACGTAATAGGCATGTCTGCCATCCTCAAAGAGATTGACACAAAAGATCAAGATGAAAATTTGTTATTCAAAATTATAAAGATAAATATATACAAGACATTTAATTAAATTTTCAAAAAATTGCCAAGTTTGAAGTACATGTACTTCTGAAATTATCAGTATATAATATGCTAAGACTTTTGGAACACCCTGTATTAAGTGATTAATTAAGTGAGTGATCTCTCCATCTAACTTAAATGTACCCAAATCTACTTATCATTGATTAGTGAGGGAATCAGAACAATTTGCTGACATTTAAATGTCCACAGATTAAGAGTAACGAAAGCAAGAAACACTGGGCAATTTCTTCTTCAATGGATTTCAGAAAGAGATTAGGCGAGAAAGGAAATCCTAGAACAGAAATTTACCAATCTTATCGTTGTCCCATACTTAGTCCCATTCAATGCATGACGATGACAGGCATTATTTTTATAAACTAAACATAGCTGGAACTACAGTTTATCCTCAGGCATCTTTTTTGTTTTTTTTGAGACAGGCTAGCTTATAGAATTCACCATCCTCCTGCCCATCTTCCAAAGGACTGGGATTATAGGCTGGGACTGACTGACCAGCAAGCCACACAAGCCCCTGAGTTCAAACCCTAACTAACACCACTCATTCCTCCCCCAAAAAAGTACACAATGGAACTCACAATTTTTCCACTTGACCTCACCCTTTTTTCCCCTCACTGTAGTTAATATCATCCTTCTAATGTTAAAATCTTAACTTCTTTCCTGCTTCTTTTTATTAAATATATTTTTATTGTAAAAATACTGTATAGAGGGGTTACAGTTACATAAGCAAGGTAATGAGTACATGTCCTATCAAGCATCGTTGCCTCCTCCTTTGTTTTTCCCCTACCATCCCTTCCCTCCCACCTCCACAACTACATTTCCCCTCCTTCCCCCCTCCCAGCCTGAATTGTAAAGTTCATTTTTCAACATATTGTCTTGTACATCTCATTGTCTTATACACAGTCAATTTGGCATTTTGTACCATGACTTAAATACCCAACAATTGCTTCTTAGTTTACAAAGCCTTATTAAATCTTAACTTAAAAAAATAAAAAATAAAAACACCCCCAAAGTATTTAGATCTTCCTTTATGGTTTCCATAACTTAAACTTCAGGCCACACTTATAACACCTACATTGCTTATAATAGACTCCCAAGAGGTCTCCCTGTCTATATTTTTCACACATCCGTCTGCCTGTGCTCAGGACAACACATTACTCAGTCTACTGCTCACCACAGCCTCTTCCACACAGAAGTATGAGTTAATATATCCATCATTTTTAGATAGAACCTCATACACAATACACAACCCTATTAACTTTCCAAGCCCCACAAGTGAACCTCACTCAAAGCTACCCACAGTCAATTCTCAGTCTAGCTTAAAGTGTCTTATGTGCCACATTTTAAACACTTACTATCATAATCTCCTCAACATTCCCTGCATAATTCCCACTGTGGTCCCTTCCAAGAATAATCCTTAACCCTAACTTCTGCTAGTTCACATTCTACCCAACTAAGAAGACTTGCTTCTGGCAACTTTTATTATGGGAGCTGCAATCCAAGCACACTCTCTTTTCCAAAGCCTTATTTGATGATCTCTGTACCTCTTTTAGAGCACTGCTTAGCATGTGATTCATAAAGTATTTCCCAGAGGTATTGTGCTTCCCCAACCTGAGCTGGTTGTAGTCACTACACTTCCTTTACACAGTGCTCTGGTCCCAGTGAGGCCCTTGACTGAGGAAGAATGTATTGTAATGTCAACTCTGTCTAATGCACTTAATGCAGTGTGTATTAGCATTATATTGAAGGACAGTTTAATCAGATGACTTAATTTTTAATCAAATATGTAAAATTTATAATTAATTCTTTTTGGAAAATTAAAAGCTTCAGAGATGTTGCTATCTAAATTTTTTTTATTCTGTTTCCTAGCCCTTTTGTTCTCCTGAAAGGGCTTCAACGGTCTAAGTATTGATAAACACACTAGGTAAAACTTAGTATTTAAAGGAACTCTGTATAAATCTACTGGTAATTTCATCGAATCATTTCTCAGTTTAGTAATAAATCTCCCGATGTTAAGGCATTCCTAGACTGTTGTTTACATTTTCCCTGGCCTTCTTTTCACTTTTGATATACCTAGTTTTCTTTTTCCTTTTCACTTTTACGCTTGTTCTTCAATTGGCTGTTGTGAAACATCATCATGTCTTGAAAATTAATTGTGAGTTCCTTGAGTCTTTTGGAGGAAAGCTATTAGGACAGTCCAATGAATCAACCACAGTCTCTAAGTTATTCTTACTGTACTCTTTATGAGCTATGTACTATAACAGCTTAGAGTATAATGACAGTCATCTTCTATAAACAGTTGGCTTCATCTTTTTTTTAAAATTTTCTTACCTCTGAAGATGCATGTTCTTCAGTAGCAAAGGGAAAAAGACTTTCATAGAGATTTGTGAATGCACTCAATCCACTCTCTACGATCTCTGCCTCTATGTTGGGATCCAATGGCTCAGTCTCTGTGAAGTCCAGTTCCCATACTGTATCTACCCATTCTAGAAGAAAACACAATGAAATTAACAAGTACTTTAAAAAGTTAAAAAGAAAAAAAATCACCTCTAGACTCCAGACACATTCTACAGGAATAAATTCATAACTTAGACTTAACATTTCTGGTTTTCTTGTACTGGTACTAGGGTTTGAACTCAAGGCCTCAGTACTGTCCTTAAACTTTTCCTACCCAAGGCTAGTATTCTACCACTTAAGCCACAGCTCTACTTCTGGCTTTTTGGTGATTAATTAGAGATAAGTGTCTCACAGACATTTCTGCATAGGCTGGCTTTAAACTGTATTGCTTAGATCTGAGCCTCTGAGTAGCTTCGGATTACAAGAATGAGCCACCAACACCCTAGTAACACTTACTTATATAAGTAAACTATAACTAAAGGGAAGCAGTAAAAGCTGGGTGCTGGTGGCTCACACCTGTAATCCTAGCTATTCAGGAGGATGAGATCTGAGGATCTCGGTTCAAAGTCAGCCTGAGCAGGAAAGACCGTGAGACTCCAATCTCCAATAAATCACGAGAAAACCGGAAGTGGCACTTTAGCTCAAGTGGTAGAGCACTCGCCTTGAGCTGAAGAACTGAGGGACAGCGCCCACGTCCAGAGTTCAAGCCCCACGACCGACAAAAAAAAAAAAAAAGGAAAGCAGTAAAGATTAAGCAAACCTCCTTTAAAAAAATTACAACTGCCAGGCACTGGTGGTTCATGCCTGTAATCCTAAGTACTCAGGAAGCTGAGATCTGAGAATCGCAGTTCAAAGCCAGCCCAGGCAGGAAAGTCCATGAAACTCTAATCTCCAATTAACCACCAGCATACTGGAAATACTGCTGTGGCTCAAGTGGTAGAACGCTCGCCTTGAGCTGAAGAGCTCAGGGACAGCACCCAGGCCCGGAGTTCAAGCCCCACAACCGACAAAAAAAAAGTAAATAAATAAATACAACTGACAGCTAGCTATTAAGTTAATCAGCTAAAAGTATCAAGAAAGAAAATACTTTTTACATGTTACAGCTGGTTACCTTTAATGATCAAGATTCCCTATAAGGAGAATAAGGACAATAAGGAGAACCATCAATAATGGCCTCAAGTGTTTCCCTGTGAACATATCACAAACAAGTTAATAAATTGAAGTGAAACAGCACTTCATTGGGCCCTGGGAGGGCTGGGGAGGGGGAGAATATTGTATGTTAAAATAAAGATACCAATCCTTGACCTTCAAGAAGTTGAAACTAGAGATAAGCCACCAAATTCACAGACTTACTCAAATGACTGCCAAACACAGAAATGGGAAGGAGATACTCTGAGAAGGTGACACTGACACATTCTAAGTAGATTCTTTGCCAAGCTCTCAACTCTAAACTTTCGTATACCTTTTTTTATATAATTTTTTTATTATCTTTAAGTGGTTGTGCAAGGAAGTTCCCAATCTACAAAAGAGTATATGAATACAAAGTGTCTGATAACATTGTCACCCATTGCTCCTAACCCACCCCTTCTCTCACTTTTCTTCTTCTTCTTTTTTTAATTGATATTAGGTGATTGCATACATTTCACATATTTCACAGTATTGTAGAATAGTGATGCTTAGTTAAAGTCACAAACACATTTTAACCCTCACAAGGCAAATTGTCATTATCATGGTCTATAAAGTCTGTGAATTCTATGAGCTTTGACAATTATTTCTTCTACATCAGGTGATATTTACATTTCTTTCCTTTTGCTTAGTGTAAGCTGTTCCTTCTTTCCCTCTCATTCCTCCCTTCCCATCACTGTCTTTGGGTTGCTTAGTTCATTTTCATCTATGTCCAGCTGATGGGCCCCTCTGTTGTACTTTCTCATACTTTTTTAAACAGCTATTTTCTTCAGGCTTTCCCCTACACCTATAATTAAGACTAGATAAAAACATGTCACGTCGGACACATTATTAGCCTTCACATTATTCTTCACTTATTAGTCTCATATTAATATTCTTTATTTTCTCACCACTAATTTAAAGTGGTTGAACAGGGTATGGGAATACAGGAAAAAAATAAAGATAGAAAACCTCCACCTTTATTTAAATGCAAAGCACTGCACTTAGCTAGATTATCCTCCTGAGAATATAATCTGCCCATAATCTTTTGTCACTTGAGCTTGACCAAGAAAAAAGAATTATCTTGTACTGCATGGCTTAGCACAGGAATAGGAATGGAGGGACACTGAAAAAAATACAACTGTATCCTTCTGCATTATTGACATAGGATCAAAAATATCTTGATCCTTGTTTTATCCCCATTCTTAATAGCTTATTCCTGTCAGTGGCATCAAATTTAATTTGGAAGGCAGTAACTGCCCTGACTTCATAGTCCTCATAAAAAGATATGTATGGCTTTGGCCATTTCTAACACTTCTGAGTCTTTACTACTTCACCTATCAGATGTAAGTTAGTAATGGCTATCAATTTCACAAGAAGAGTATTCTATTGTAAAAGTTTACTAAAAGGTAACCTAAAAGATTAAGTTTATTAGAAGGCAAACACTCAATTTAAAAAAAGAAAGAGAGAAAGATCTAGTATCAGACAACCTAGATCGTATATAGTGACTACTTTTATTTAGCTTTACACTTCTGTCAAATCATTTGACAGTTTATACAAACCAAATCCCTCATTTTCTATTTTTCAACTGGAGAACATTCAAATAGAGATCATTCCTGTCCCACCTTCCTCACTTGGAATGGAAGAGGAAGAAGTATGCTGTTTATTCATTCAATCAACATTTTATGAAAATATATGCACAAACCTCTAGTGTAAGTGCTAGAAAGATGAATGCTCCAGGTTCTTGTCCACAAAGATCTCATTGTCCCACAATTATAATACTTTACATAGTAGTTTATGATAAAAAAAGAAAACAAGCTTTGAGTGACACAGGACAAAGCTATTACACTGACTTGGTCACTTACATAGAATTAATCCCCTACTCCTCACTGGTAAACAGGATTCTTGTGAAAGACAAGATGCTAAAAGGTCCAGATTTAAAAATAAAATAAAAGGTCCAGATTTTTTTTAAAAAAACCTCACTATTACTTTTACAATGGATGGATGTCACAACAGTTATGTAAACTGTAAAATAATGAAGTCTAAATAGGGAAGGAAAAGCAGGGAGGCACATCTTAGAAATCACAAAAGAATGAAGGTACAAAGGGTTTGGAAATAAAGAAGAGTCACAATGTAGAAGTTTCGGCTGGGAATCAGACTATTAGTAGTATTTGCTCAGCAGTTATTTTGTGCCAGGGCACTAAATTCACTTCACAAAAGCCATGTAAGGTAGATATAATAACTCATTTGACAGATAAAACCAAAGCATAACAAGGTTAAGCAACTTGCTCAATGATACTGATGCTATGCAATAGAAAGTATGGCTGAAGCATCTGTGACCAAAAGTTATGGGGAGAGCAGGCTGCAGAGAATGGGGAAGGCTCCTAGGGTAAACCGTGACAGTTAACACCAGAAAGCAGCTGAGATACTCTGCAATGGTCCTGGGTGTCTATAGGGCTTGGAGCTGGGCACCAGTTCAGGAATGCAGACTGAACGCAGGACACTTGTGATAGGGGTGCATGAAAGGAAATGCAGAGATGCCATTAACTCTCAGGTTTGTGGCTTGGGTGATGCTATTCGCTGGCTTTGGTAATCCAAGTTTTTTTCAAGTGACATTTGATGATGTCTGCGTATGAGACATCTATCTCCCTGAACGAGGGACTGCGATTTTTTTTAAAAAAAATAAGCCTAGCAAGAAAGAGTTGGGTGTCTTTTAGAGATACCCAAATAGAAATATCCAGGAAGACTTGACAGAATAAAGAAGCGGTGGGCGGGGAATACAACATAAACACACATGTTGTAAGAGCCAACCAACATTAGCTCTTTTTTCTTTTTTATAAACCCGTTACTTGACTGGATTGAGCCTCTAAGGTTTAAGGCGGCTGGCGACGATTCTGGCGTGTCACAGCCCTGGGGATACACAATGCCCAGAGGGGCACCCTCATTCTACCCCCACCCCCAAGCGGGCTGAGATACCACTGGGGACACAAAGCACCCCAGCCCTTCTCCCCGGGACCCGCGGCTGCGTCTCCTCACCGAGGTTGAGATCCACCGGGCACCAGGGCTGTAGGCCGCTCCCTAGGCCCCGCAGCGCCACCATGATACCGGAGGAACCGGCTCCCCTCCGCCAGGCACAACTTTCAAAGCTCGCTCCCGCGCGCGCGCCGCGATGTTCCTATGGACCAATCACAGCGTACGGAATTTATAATCGACCAATCACGGTGCCCACCTAGTTTCATTCTCTCAGCCAATGATCTAGGTCGACCGTCGCAGGCGCAAAGAATGGGGCGGGGCGAAGACGAGAGGCTAAACAAGGTTCTCGGGTGCATTGTTTTTCTTTGGCTTGCCCTTGAAATGCGGACCCAAGAGCTAAGTTAAAGCCTGGTAGCTTCATTCCCGACTCGTTTTGCTTAAGTGGGAATAGGTGTAGAGACAGGCTGAAAGTACTTCCTGTCATCTTTGCTGCCTGTCAAGCGACGTTTCTTGTGCGTGTCAAAGGGCGTCACGTCAGGCAGCATTCGAACATTGTGCATGTCTGAATGTGGATGGTAGCCAGAAACTCAGCTAAGAGGGCAAGGAGGAAAAGCAAGCAAACCCATGCCGAGAGGACATCAGTAGTTGTGATTTATGGAATGTCTGGGCCCGAATTCGACTGGAAAGAGGCCGGGGCTGCCATGTCAACTAAGGGAGAGAGGAGGAGGGTGGGGAGGAGAGGCCGTCTTCCCACGGTGCACATGCGCAGAGAGCACACCTCCTGGCAACCTGGAGGCTAGAGAGCCAGAAAACGCTGTGCGCACGCGCCTGGCATCTCCAGCGCATCCGGGCTGGAGCTCGCCGGCCCCCTCCCCCGCCCGCAGCTTCCGAAGCACCCTCGGTGCGTTGCACCGCCGGAGGCTGGGCAGCTCGCTGTGCTGCTCGGCGCTGGACCCCGCCCGGTGGGCACGCACGCACACGGCCCTGCACTGCTGCCTTCCTCAGCATTGCACGGCTGACCCTCGCCTCCTCCCTGCCCTGCAGCCGGCTACCCGGGCTTGCTCAGGACTGGCGACGTGCGGTGCATTGCTCCTTTGAGCGTTGCTGCTCGGGGCGCTGCAGCCCGCAGCCGCCTGCCTCCCCCGTCCAGCCCCTCCCCAGCCAGTCGGTCCTCGCCCACCGCCCGGCGCAGCAGCAGAGCCGGGCTGGGCTGCGGTGCGGCCACCTAGCGCGCTCCCGCAGCGGGCCCTCTGGCCTTCCTTCCCTTAGGGCAGCCCGCGCCTCGGAGGAAGGGAGCTGTCCTTAACTGAGACCAGAGGGGCCCGGCGGTGAGATGAGCTTCTTCGGCTTCGGGCAGAGCGTGGAGGTGGAAATCCTGCTGAACGATGCGGAGAGTAGGAAGCGAGCGGAGCACAAGACTGAGGACGGGAAGAAGGAAAAATATTTCCTCTTTTATGACGGGGAGACAGTCTCCGGGAAGGTGAGCCTTTCCCTCAAGAATCCAAACAAGCGGCTAGAGCACCAGGGCATCAAGATCGAGTTCATCGGGCAGATCGGTGAGTTGACCCTTGGAATCTTCCTCCCCCAGAGCTGTCAGAGAGCCTGGGCATGGCACTGGGGAGGGCGGGGGTGGGGGGAAAAGGGGGGTTTCAGGACAGGGAAGCTGGAATGTTTGAGGGCCCAGCTTGGATGAGGCCTGTCACAGGCTCTTGTCAACAGCAGTCTGAAACTAGAGGGGGGTGGGGGTGTCAGCCACAAGTCTCGCCCGTGGGCGACTCCCCTAGCGTTACTGCCCTCCCTGCCAAAAGTGACAGCTCACAACTGGGAGATGGAGACAGACAGAGGACGGGAGGAAGCGCCCTGCTGTGAGGTTGAGTGGGCACCTGGCCCCTAGGTATCTTTGTTGACTCTTTAACATATGATCAGATTTGCTTCTTGACCCAGGATTTCGCAGTGAGGTGCTCTGGGACATAGCTTGCAGGTGGGTTTGTTAGGGGAAGATCTGCTCTTCCCATAATGACTTTCCCATCAACTGGACATCTCAGCTGTCAGACCCTAAATTAAGCTGTGCCCCCACCCACTCTCTTTTTTTCTCTTGAGATAAGGTCTGAACTACCTATTCTGTACACGTTTTGGCAGAGAAAACCTATAATCTTCAATCTGACTGCGAACCTACCTACCCTATATTTCTTATACTTCCTTATTAGAATGCTAGTCATCAGTTGTCCCGTTGCTTTGTGTTTTGTGTTTGGTTGGGTTTTTTTTTTTGCCTTAAAGACAAAGAAAGGATATTTCTAAAGTCACAAATAAATGATCGGAATTTGCCAACGTTCAATGAAAGTCTTCAAACCTAGTTACTAATCATTAGAACTAGACAACAAAAGGCAGTAATAATAAAGATTTGGGGAAACTGCCCATCAAGATTGGATTTTCTTCGTCTAAGATTATTTGGAATCTTAGGTGTTATTAAAGTGCTCTAAAAGAAGTCATTTGTGTCATGAGGTCAGGAGGAGCATCACAGTAAACACCTCATGGGCAGCAAACATATTGAACATATGGCATGGTTTTAGACTTCCTTGGGAAAGCCTGTTAAGCTCTCTCCTGTCCTGAGTGTGTAGCAGAGCATTTGTTCTCCATTACAAACACTCAGGAAACACTGAGACACAGGAGGGACCTTGGAAAAGAAGTCCTGGTAGCCTGATTCTGTGGTACTGTGTTCAGCCATAAGTTATTTTGCCCATCAGTATTTGAGAAAATGAAATCAGCTTGAGGATGAAATCAGATTGGCTGATTGCAAAGGATCTTTTGACTGTTATTTGGAAGCCAGAATAGGAGAGACCTGATATCATCCCAGAAAAGGGCTTGGAGAGCAGGTTTCATGACTTCTATCTACTGCAATTTTCTTCTGTGTTCCTGCTCCTGGCTTAGATGGCAGGGCTTCTCAGAAGCAATGATGTTAACATTTGGAGCTGGATAATGCTTGGTATCTCAGGAAGTTTAGCAGCATTCCCCACCCCTACTGACCAGACACCAGTGGCATTATCCACTGTGACACAAAAACATGAAATAGTGCCTTCTGTACTCTGGAGGATAAAATCACTTTTAGACAAGAACCACATGGTGGTTGGAGAAAATCCAAAACATTTTATATCAACCACAACTATATGGAATAGTAGAAAACCCTCACATACTAAGAATTGGTACTTTTAAATTGGAGTTTTAAAGTTAATTCTTTGGCACCATAATACCATAATGTCCACAGCTATGTTCAGCCTGGATCCTACATTATCGCTCCCATGTGGAGGTCCCTTGCCAGTATATAGAAGATAATCTAGAATGTCCTCTGACCCAAATAGTAAAACTAGATGGAATGGCGTCACCCTCTATCTAAATAGAAAGGTAGCCGAGGAAGCCAAAGACTATACCTGGCCCACTTGGCCTTTTGTCTAATTTTAAGACATCATCTTTTTTTGTGTGTGCTGGTCCTGGATGTGAACTCAGGTTTGGGCACTGTCCCTGAGCTTTTGTGCTCAAGGCTAGCACTCTACCACTTGAACCAGAGCCCCACCTCTGGATTTTTGGTGGTCAATTAAAGATAAGAGTCTCACAGACTTTCCTGCCCAGTCTGGCTTCAAAACGTGATCCTCAGACCTCAACCTCTTGAGTAGCTAGGATCACAGGCGTGAGCTGTCAGTTCATAGCTTTCTAAGGCACTTTTTTTTTTTTTTTACTGGATTTCTTTTCAGAACTTTCTGTTGCTTCTTCCTGGGCTTTACATACACTGGGCTGAGTTGACCAAGAGACTTGGGAAGTTTTACAACTTTCTCAGTTGTAAAACAAAGATAATAAAATGTTGAGCATGTTAAAAAATCATGCCTCATGCCCTGTATAGAAGATTCTTTTATTGAAAATGATAGTAGTTAGTGTTATAACTCTCCCATTTCACAAATTCAATCACTGATTTACTGCTTTTCCTCTGTACTCTTATATCTTCCCAATAAGACTGCTATACGTAATTATAGGGAATTCACATTTCAACTCTATTGTCTTAATGTTCTTGCTTATGCCGCATGGGCCAGTCATAACTAATGTTGCATGAGGAACCAATCTCATTTGTGTGCTTCAAGTATATAGCTCACTATCCATGATTGAGTAAGAAAATGGTATTAGAAACTGGGTGTTAATGGTTCTCTCCTGTAATCCAGCTGCTCAAAAGGTGGAGAGCTAAGGGATTGTGGTTCAAGGCTAGCCTGGACAAACAGTTAGTAAGCCTTATCTTAATAAGAAGGTTAGGCACGATGGCTCACACCTGTAATCCTGGGAGGTGTAGGTAGCAGGGTGGCAATCTGAGGCTGGCCCTGGGCATAAATCAAGACTTAATCTGAAAAAAAAAAAACCATCTAAAGCAAAATGGGCTGTGGACATGATTGAAGTAGTAGAGTGCCTAAGCCCATATTCAGACTCCAGTATTGCCAAAATGAAAGAAAAAGAAATGGCAGTAGATTAAGATGGATGGATACATATTTTATTGGACTTTGAGATATATTTCTTAATCAAGAATAAGATATTGGAAAAATCTTCCTATCTGGTGGTGTGACTCCTTGGTAAAGCATCTATGTAGCAACCCTAAGGCTCTGGGTTCAACTCTCAATACCACTTTTTAAAAAAGAAAAAAAAATATATCTGTCTTGAAAAACATTTCTATCCAGGTTTGGTAGTAAACACCTGCGATCCCAGCACTCAGAAGTCTTGAGGCAGGATGACCAAGGCCAGCCATGGTCTTACCAAGTAAGACTTTGTCTCAAAGCCAGAAGAAAACAAAACCCTTCTATTTGCATTTGATATAAAAAGAAGTTTGTATTCACACTGATATGAAAAGTACACCAGCCTGTTTGGAGGCAAAAAGCCACTTTCCTTAGGCAGTTCAATTTCATTGTCATCCTCCTAGTCCCACTAAATCAGGAGACACACCTTAAGACACAGGTGGTAGTGGTGAATGTTTAGGGAGAGATGAATCTAGAAAGACAGGCTTGGACCTACTCAGGAAGGACATAAATGTACCTTCCCCTCTACCCAGGAGGGAGCCAGATAAGAAGTTTCAGGGGAAGACTGGCAATATCAGAAAGTTCATCCTTTTATCCTTACAGAAGATGGAGGGAGAGGGGAAACAAAGGGGAAACACACCTTAAGACAATCATAAAACTGACCTAAGGGCACCAGAGCAAGACTCATAGAGAGCATTGCTAAAGTTGTGGTTCTGTGGTTTTCTCCTTCATTGCATTCTTCTACTGAGTATCACGTGGGTAGAACTTCTGTCAGGTTCTGGCGGCTGGCTGTATGGCATACAAAGCTAAGAAAACCATCAGAGTTTATCATCCTTCCTCACTGATTTTGCCCAGGAATTTTCGAGGAGGTTGGACTTTTTGCCCTTGTCTTTCTCTATAACTTGCCCTTCCATTCTCAGTCATACCTCTAACTTCAGTGTCGGATGACTCCCATACTGTTTCTTTGTCCTGATTGGAACTCTTTTATTTGTTACACACCCATCTTTCTAGCTGCCTGCTGGGCCTGTTAACCTGGATACCCCACAAGTGCCTCAGTGACTCACCCCAAGCTCTAATACCCCTCTCTACTTCTGTTGTCTCCATCTTGGTCTATGTTACCTGGATCAGTTTAAACAGAAATCCAGGAGTCTTCTTAGGGCCTTCACTCCTTTTCCCATGTCCTCAGCTGGTTTCTTCAACAGCTCTGTGATGTGTCCTTAATCTGTGCTGCTCTCGCCCTCCAGGCTGCATCCATTTATCATGAGGTCTTCTCCTTGAACCTTCCTACCTTTGTTTCCCCTCTCCCTCCATCTTCTGTAAGGATAAAAGGATGAACTTTCTGATATTGCCAGTCTTCCCCTGAAACTTCTTATCTGGCTCCCTCCTGGGTAGAGGGGAAGGTACATTTATGTCCTTCCTGAGTAGGTCCAAGCCTGTCTTTCTAGATGCATCTCTCCCTAAACATTCACCACTACCACCTGTAGCTTCCTCAGAATAATTCTGTTCTGCACAAGGCCATGAGTTCAAAGCCCAGTACTTTTAAAAAATTCTTTTTTTTCTAGAATCCTAGTATCCTCCCTTTGTATATGAACAGCTTTTTGCAAGTATGACCTTTCACCTAAGTTATTAGTCATCTATCAAAACTTGCAAATATCACATCAATCAGGAAGCCGTACTGGCTGCCCCAGACTGACTTAAGCACTTCCTCTACTATTCTTCTAGGCCTCCTTGATAGTTCTTTTCAGCAATTGTCTGACTTCCTCCCCCCAAAAGCTGGAAACTGCCTTCAGCACATTATTAGTCTGGCGGCTAGTCTAGCACACAAAAAGGGGCTCGATAAATGTTTGATAAGTGGACATATTGGTCAGATCTAAGAATTTACAGAAACCATTCTCTGGAATTCCCCCCCCCAACTTTCTCCTGGAGCCCATTATTTTATTATTTTATTCTATTTTAGTGCTGAGAGATGAACCCATGATATGAATATGTACCAGGCTAGCACTCTTCTACTAAGTTATATCCCCAGTCCCCAGTCACTTTATTGGCCGGAAAGGAGAAAGTAGGTTGCATGTCTGGTCTCTAGTACATATCAGGGGCTTCCTGCTTGTACATGGAGGAAAGCATTGATGAAGCTGATGAGGTGTAGCTCTCAATCGAAGCCACTGAGAGCCTAGATAACTCATGACCACCTTACCCTCACCATAGCAGCATCCTTCCCTAGGGAACTGGGATAAGAAAGCACCAAAGTTGAGGGAAGGGATGGTAGGGGAAAAACAAAGGAGGGGGTAACAATGCTTGATAGGAAATGTACTCATTACCTTATCCATGTAACTGTAACCCCTCTGTACAGTATCTTTACAATAAAAATATATAAAAATAAAGCACCAAAGTTGATGCCAGTTCAACAGCTTTTTTTTTGTAACTTTCTTTTACCATGTTCCTATGCCAAGTTGAGACTGACCTCTCACTCCCTGTATAAGAGGAAGAGGAGTTGTCAATTTGTCCATTTTGTCCTGTAGCAATTACTCAACTCTTACAGTTTAATCAGTGTCCCAGAGTGTATAATAAGATCTTATGTATTCACTTAGATCATGCATAGTTTTGTTATCCTCAATAAATTTTTCAGCTGCATTGGTGCTCTGCCTGTACCTAGCATGTTCTTTCTGATTAGCTTGGCTTCTGTTCTACAAGGTTAGCAAACATGTGGTAAGGGAATCTTCTGGGTCAGGCCTGTGGGATAGAAAGTTCTAAGACCTGGTCATATCACCACGGCCCCCATTTTTAGAGACATACAGTCATGTGTAAAAGGCACATTGTTAGAAAAAAATAACCACTTTCCAGTTGGAATCCTTTGGGGAATGCTGCTGGAGAATGGAAGGCAGACCTGGGCCAACTTGGTGACTAATGGGTTCAAATCAACCAAATATAATGAGAAGGTCAAACTTGCAGAAGAGAGAGACACAAACATTCCTGTCTTCCAGGGCCAAATGGACATTATCTGGATTTTTAAAGTTCCTAATAAGTCCATCTGTCCCACCCAAACCCTGTACCCAAAAAAACAAAAAAAAAAAACCACCACCACCAACAAACCTCCCTAGACTTTCTGTTTGTTAACTCTTGAAACACCAAGTGAAAGGTATATTGAGACTAATTGACTTTATTCTAGCCTACTTTATGAAACTGCTAGCAGGGTTTGGAATGGAACTGTGCAGGGCAGAGCGAGAGCTATGATATGAGAAAAGCAGAGATATGATTGCCCCCCAAGATTTCTTTCTGCCCGGGAGAAGTAAGTGAGCCTTGAGCAGTACAGATGGACCAAGTCTGCCAGCCAGCAAGCAGGAACTGGGAAAATAAGGTGAAAAGGAAACTCTTGATGATTTATATTTCTTCCAGAGTAACAAACCTAGACTCTATGTAGTCCTCATCCAACAGTCAACCCCAACATGTCTGTCACAGAATCAACCTGTGATGTGAAGCTGACTCAATTTCTTCCCTAAGTGACAACTTCACTTCTCCATTGGTGGCAAATTTTATCGTGAAAACATGCAGCAGGCAAAATTTATTTCCTCCCGTTGGACAGAGAAGGAAACTAAAGACAGAAGTTAATTTAAAGAAGGGGTAGGATGTGGGTCCAGTTCCTATTTCAAGCCTGAAATGTCTCTTTAGACTTTAGTGGTTGGGAAGAATTAGAGATATCTTACAGTTGATGCTCTGAGATAGAGGTAATTCACATTCTCTTTAGGGCTTAAACTTATTCCCCCCTCTTTTTTTATTATCTTCAAATCATTATATAAAAAGGTTTGAATATAACACGCCCATTTATATGAACAATGCATTTCGACCAATGTCAGCTCTTCCATCCTTCTCATTCTCCCTTCCCATCTACCCCAACCCCATCCCTTTATCTTTTCAAGTTTCCTAGTTCTACTGGGTCCAAACCTCTTGAAAGAACAGTTGGACCAGATGCTCAACGCTCACACCTGTCATCCTAGCTACTCAGAAGGTTAAGATCTCAGGATTGAGGGAAGAAAAGTGAGATTCTTATCTCCATTTAATCAACAAAACACCAGAAGTAGAGGTGTGACTCAAATGGTAGAGCACCAGTCTAGCAAAAAAGCCAAGTGTGCTTGCAAAGCCCTGAGTTCAAGACACACACACATACACACACACACACACACAGAGCGAGCGAGTGAGAGAGAGAGAGAGAGAGAGCTTAGATATGTTGCTTTAATTTATGCAAGATGAAACCAGTCTTTTTGGCAAGTAGCAAAGTAAGGCTACTGTTTCTGCTCCTGTGGCCCATGACATTTGTAAAAGCAAACATGGCAAATGGCTTCTACAGTTATAAAACCAAAGGGCTAAGTGGCCATCCCTGTTCAGACCTCTGAACAGGCACTTGGCATTTCGTGTAGGAGCTGATTGTAATGTGTTACGGGAGGAGAAGCATAAGGGAAAACGTGATGCTGGGTAGCAAAGGCCATCTCCTGCCCAATTCCCTGGCTATGGCAGGCAGCCCACTTTTGCCCCGTTGCTAGGATCCTGAATGCTGGCAGCCTAAGCACTCCATGAACCTTCTCTGTTTTGTTTATTTCTCATGTTGCCTTTGAGCTGTGGGATCACATTTGTGTATTTTTCCATCCTTCTCTTCCCATCTTCCTCTGAACTCTGGGATTTCCCACTTAAAGCTCATGCACATTGAGGCCTTTTCTCTGTGGGCTTCTGTACCCTGGAACTTAGGGCCAGAATCTAGTGTTTGGGAACTAAGTTACCAGGTTCCCAAGTTAAGGAGTCATCACAATCAACCAGGGCCCAGGAAGCAAGAGTGATTACAGGAGTCCTGGTTGCTGGAGCTGGTCCAGGCCCTGTTTCTACCTGTTCCTGCAATGTTTTGCTTTTTGGGGGGTGGGCAGTACTAGGCACTGGACTCAGTCTTGTGCTTGCATAGACAAGCGTTCTACCACTTGAGCCATGCCCCTAACCATTCTTGCTTTCATTATTTTTCTAATAGGATCTGACATCCAAACTAGCCTGGATAGCTGGGTTGACAGGCACTTTCCCCACCCCCAGCCAGATTTTTTTTTATTGGTTTAGATAAAGTTTCATGAACTTCTTGCCTGGGCCTCCCATGAACTGCAATCCTCTCAATATCTGTCTTCCAAGAAGCTCCTAAGCAAGAGCTGCGGCACTTGGCCAGCTCCCTGCTTTCACTGGCAACACATTACTGGACTGCTCACTTTCCCCCCACATAGTTTGGAGCTGTCATCTCCCTTTAGCACATTTTTGTGGATTATCACTACCCAGAAAGCTGCCCACTGCAGAAATCATTTAATGTTTGGAAGAGAAGATGGTTGTTTGCAGTACAATATTGATCCAACGTACATAGTAACCACAGAATACACTGTAAATTCATATGGGACGAGCATCACTAAGGTGGGACCATCACATTATTGCCACTTTACCAAGGTGGATAAATCTGGTTTTGTTTATTTGTTGCAGTTCTGGGATTACACTCAGGCACTCCATACATGCTAAGCAAGTGCATTGTATTAGGCAATGTAGTAAGCTACACCTGCAGCTCAAGCTGGATGTATATTATTCTTCCTCTTCCTCTTCCTCTTCCACTTCCTCCTCCTCCTCCTCCTCCTCTTCTTCTTCTTTTCTTCTTCTTCTCCTCCTCCTCCTCCTCTTCCTCCTCCGTCTTCTTCTTCTTCATTATTATTATAATTATTATTATTGAGTTATGCAAAGGCTTTGCAATTCCATAATGGGTGCAATGTTTCTTGGACATTCCTTCCTTCCTTTGTTTATCCATACCCAAGAGTTGAATAGATCATTTTTTTACATAGTGTCTATTGAATACAGTGACTGCATTTGCTAACCTTTCCTCCATCCATTCCTGTGCCCTTCCCCTATCAGGGGAGGAGGGGGAAAGATGTTTGGAATTCACTTGATAAATAGTACCTTAGATATTCAGAGGAGTTACACCTTTGGGTTCCTCCACTAGCTATACCCTCCTTCAGTCTGTTTGTGTAAATGAATGAAGTCCTGTATAAGTTCTCATGTGCAGTTGTATTTTAAATCTGGCTTCCCCCTATGAGAGAAAACATGTGCATTTTGTCTTGCTGAGCGTGGCTTACCTCACTTAACATGATTTGTTCTAATCTCCAAGTTGGATAAATCTTATGGCAGAACTTGCTCTGCTAAGAAATGACCCCACAAACCCACCCAGTAAAAGAACAGTCTCTATGGAATTGGTATGTCAGAGGAAGCTCCTGGACCAGCCATGAGGGAAATGTTGCACTCAGGGTGAAAAGTACCAGCCAAATCCAGTTTTGTATTTTCTGGGCCTGGTTCTTCCCCCTTGAGGCAGGGTTGAACACTGCTTTTTGGCCCTGGGGAGGCAAGAGATCTGGCTTGGGGGGAGGGCTAAGAATGCTTCATTCCTAATCAAGACTTAGATCTGTGTTTCCTGAGCTGGTCCTCGAGCAAACGCAGCTCTCCTCTTGATGTCAGATCACCCCAGAGAGAGAGAGAGGCCCAATGTGTGGTTGTCCCAGAGACTGCTCTCTGTGGACCTCTCTTTCTCCCAAGCAGCAAACTGCCAAAGCAGCAAGTATCCTTTTGCCTGCTTCATCTCCTAATTTATCTCCCCACTTTTGGTTGCAGCCAACAGAGCTGGAACCCAGGAACACCTGGGGTGTGGCCATGTGTCATTATGGTCAGAATTCAATATTCACCTCTGCAGGCCTGGGTCTTAGTAAGGGTTGGGAAGCTAGGGATATGAACTTCTTTTTTTAAAAAATTATTATCTTTAATTAGTTGTACAAGGGAGTTACTAGTCAACAAATCAGCTTATAAGTACAATGCATCTTGACCAATGTCATCATTTTCCCCTCTCCCTCCCATCCCAATTTTCTTTATTTCATAGAATATGAATTGAGTATTATGACTGCATTCTCCTCTTTCCTCTCTTCATTTGTCAACCCCACTCCCATTGCTTCTCTCCTCCACCTTTTCCTCCTCCAAGTGCCAGATTTCTGGCATTGTTGGGCTATAAGATGCTCTAAGGAATTTCACTGTTTGAATTCTCCCTGCAAACACCATACTTTGATTAATACTTTGATGTACACTTGCATACAACCCCATTTGTGTTTACTTATACATTTATAAATTAGTTCTAGCTTCCACATCTGGGATCTGGCTTCATTTAACATTATATTTTCCCATGTCCATTTATTTCCTTGCAAATGATGTAATACCATTCTTCCTAATGGATGAGTAAAATTCTATTGTGTATATATACCACATTTTCTTGGTCCATTCGTCCATTGAGGGGCATCTGGGCTGTTTTCATACCATATTGACTATTTGTAATGCTGCAATGAACATGGTTGTGCAAGTGGCTTTACTGTGTCTAGTTTGTAATCTTTCTGATAAATACCCAGAAGTAGAATTGCTGGATCATATGATAGTTCTGTGTTTCATTTTTTGAGGAATTTCCAAACTGCGTTCCAGAATAGTTGAACAAGTTTACATTCCCACAAACAGTGCATTAGAGTTCCTTCCTCCCCACATCTGTGCCAGCTTCTGTTATTGTTTATATTCTTGATGATGGCTGTTCTGTGAGATAAAATCTCAATGTTGTTTTGATATGCATTTCCTTTTGGTGAGAGATGTTGAGGATTTCTTCATGTGCCTATTGGCCATATTTACTTCTTCTGAGAAGTTATTATTTAACTCAGTTGCCCACTTATTAACTGTGTTGTTGATTCTTGGAGGGTTTAGTTTCTTGAGATCTTTGTATATTCTGGATATTAGGGGATTGTGCGACATATAGCTGGCAAAGATCTCCTATTCTGTAGGCTGTCTTTTTTAGCTTGTTAACTATTTTCTTTGCCATGCGAAACTTCTTAAGTCTGATTCAGTCCTGTTTGTTGATTCTTTGATTTGCTGAGCCCCTAAAACTTCACTCAGAAAGTTCCTGCCTGTATCAAGAAATTCTAATGTTTCTCCTACTCCTTGCTGTAATAGTTTTCATTGTTTCAAGTCTTACATTGAGGTATTTGATCCATTTTGAATTGAGATGAGTACAGGGTGACAGATAAGGATCCAGTTTCAGTTTTCTGTATGTGAATATCCAGTTTTCCCATGGGCGTCATTTTTAAAAGGCCTTTGGTCTAAAGCGGAAAAGAAAGATCTCATATACATAAAGTAACATGGGACCAATAGTGAACTAAGCATAACATAAAACAACAGAAATGTTCCTTGAAGGGGATGAACTGGGAGCCATGTATCTCAAAGTATGGTACTAGCACCCCTAGAGCTTGTGAGACCTCCAAGCAATCTGAGTTCCAGCCAGCCTGTAGAGAATTGTAAAGCATGTAGAAGTTGGAGAAGGCCTTCTGAGCCATGGGAGCAGTTAGTAGCCCTGTTTATTGAGTATACTATTTTAAATCCTTTCCCAAAATTAACTCTTTTACTTCTCATAAAACCTTATGAAGCCAGGTGCTCATGGCTCATCAATGTAATCCTACCTACTCAGGAGACAGAAACCTAGAGGACTGATATTCAAAGCCGAGCTGAGCAGAAAAGCTCACCAAGTTCCATCTCCAAAATAACCAGCAAAAGCTTGGCTGGGGATGTGGTTCAAATGGTACATCACCAGCCAAGCAAGCAAGCCAAGCAAGAATAATGCCCTGAGTTGAAAACCCTGCTACTGAAAAGAAAACCATATGAAGCAGGTTGTGTTATTTTTCCCATTAATAGCATGTCCCAGACATAGAGACAGTATAGGAAGAAGCCCTCCATGCTACACCTCAGGTTCCATCACTGTTAATTAAGTGATAAGGTTCAACCTTAACAATCTTGCAAGATTATTCTAAGGGGGTTGATATGAATAAGTAACTATGCATATTTTTTCAGAAGTTAGAAATGTTAAAAGGTTTTGCTTAGGGTTGTTTGTTTGTTGGGTTGGTCACTAGGCTTCAACTCAAGGCCTCAAGTTCTTGGTTGGCTTTTTTGCTCAGGGCTGGCACTCTACCACTTGAGCCATACCTGAGCCCCTGTTTCTATTCTATCCATATACTTTCATTGGGCTGCACAGTAACTGGATTGCTAATGATGGCAGTGTTTTGGAACAGGGTTATATTGGGTTCTCTATGAACTATGGGACCTCATAAGATGCAGGAGACAGCCAAGCATGGTGTTGCACACCTATAGACCTAGATATTTGTGAGATTGAGGCAGGAGGATCAATTGAGCCCAGGAGTTCAAGGTTAGTCCAGAACATAGAGAGATTGCTTCTCAAACAACCAAAAAAGTGGACAACTCTTTGGAAACAGGGATACCAGTGAATATGGTGAAGGGCAGAAGTCAGGGAAAGAATCCAAAACTAAGGCTAAACGGGGTTGATTGTGGAGAGTCGGTCAGGAGAGTGGTGCTTCTAGCCTGGAGCATCCTCACCAGTCTCCACGTGGCCTGGGTCTAATAGAGGAAACTTCCCTGTCCATCTCCCTCTCTCACCAGAACTCTACTATGATCGGGGGAACCACCATGAGTTTGTATCCCTGGTGAAGGACTTGGCTCGGCCTGGTGAGATCACCCAGTCACAGGCCTTCGACTTTGAGTTCACCCATGTGGAGAAGCCTTATGAATCCTACACCGGGCAGAATGTGAAGCTACGGTAAGTCGTCCCTGCTACTTCCCCATTTGTGCTCCAGAATCTGTCCCAGGTGAGTAGACCGTGAAGCTGTTTATGTTTCTGAGGGCCTTTGCCTGATATCAAGAGGGAAGTGAGGCAATCCATGGTATGATGGTGCACAGATTCAACATGAATTCTCTGGGAGGAAAGCATCTGTCCATCTCAGTAGCTTAGGTGTCTCTATGGTGTGGCCAGTTTCCAGTTGCCCTCCTGCCATTCCAGGATGCAGAGGTAGGGAGACATGTGTTTTTAGCATATATTACTCTTGTTTTTTAATATAGATAACTTAGTTGTAAGTTTATGTAATTTCCCTTTAAATAATAGCTAGCTATGTTTAAAAACCAGTAGTTAAAATTCTCAGAGATTCAGCAGTTGGCATTTTTTTTTTTTTTGTAACTTAGCTGACCCCTTGGCTGGGTGTCCAGAGATGCCAACTTCTGCGTAGCTCTGCTCTACAACAGCAATGTGACCTTAAAGTCCATAACTCACCTTTCTTACCTGAAAAATAGGTGATACAGATTTGGATGCTGATTCTAGATCTGTCCGTCTTTGTGGAGGTGGGAGGAGGATAATAATAACAAAAAGATGTCACATAGTGTTTTGAAAAACTAAAGAACATAGGGCTGAAATGTAACTCAGTGATAGATCATTTTCATAGCATGTGCAAGGCTCTGGGTTCAAGCCTCAGCACTTAAAAAAATTATAAGTACACGGAAATATTTTTCTTGCTCCAGTTTTGGAGCAATAAAATACATAATACACACTGATGCTAGATGAAGTATACAACATACACAGAGAGAGAGAGAGAGAGAGAGAGAGAGAGAGAGAGAGCAACTATAGCTGCTTAGATTTAACCTTGAGATTATGTGATGGGATAAAGCAGACTCCATTGTCACTGAATACCTGATCCTTGGTCTTGATACTATCTCAAAAGACCAGCTTTTTATCATGTCAAGTCTGGACTTAGATGGGTTTAGAGTCTAGCAAGACCAATAAACCCCTGCACTCCCCCGGCTTCTTCCCTCCCACCAGAAATGTATCCGTATTTGTGTTCAGAGAGGAAAGTTGTTTAAGACATGGGGTTTCTCAAAAAATTAAATATGGGGCTAGGTGTGTAGTTCAATGGTGGAGCATATTGTAACACACATACACACACACACTGATACACACACATACAGCCACATACATAAAATGAAAACATAAACTCACTACTTATTTATCCAAAAGATAAGAACGCTAGGTCTGGAGCAAGTGTTTGTACATACATGTTCATAGCAGTATTTATTCATAATAACTGAGAGGTAAAATCAACTTAGGTTTCCATCAGTAAATGAGTGGATAAACAAATGCAGTATGTATGTATAATGGATTACTACACAGCCTTCAAAGTAAGAAAATTCTGTCGTGCTCAAATGTGAATGAACCTTAAGCCAGTCACAAAAGGGCAAATACTAATTAATTTCCTTTACTTGAAGTACCAAGTAGAGTCAAGTTCATAGACACAAAAGGTAGAGTGGGTGTTGCTAGCGGCTGAGAGGATGGGGAAATGAAAAAGGTATAAATCATTGTGGAAAGGGCTTCAGTTAAGATGGGAAATTTCTGGAGATGGACAGTGATTATAATGTCACAACAGTATGAATATATATCATGTCATGAACTGTGCTTTTTTTTTTTAATTGGTTGTGGGGCCTGAACTCTAGGCCTAGGCACTGTCCCTCAGCTCTTCAGCTCAAGGCTAGTGCTCTACCACTTGAGCCACAGTGCCACTTCTGGCTTTTTCTACTTAGGTGGTGCTGAGGAATCAAACCCAGGGCCTTATTCATGAAAGGCAAGCACTCTACCACTGAGCCACCTTCCCAGCCCCATGAACCGTGCATTTAAAAGGATTAAAATAGAGGTCAAGAGTTTATCCTAGCACTCAGGAAGCTGAGGCAGGAGAATCTTGACTTTGAGGATAGTCTGGGCTATACAGTGGGTTTAAGTCCAGCCTGGGGCTTCAGAGCAAAAAAAAAAACAAACAACAAAAAAAAACACATCAAAGCTGGGCACTGGTGGCTCAGGTCTATAATCCTAGTTACGTAGGGAAGCTGAAATCCTCAAATTGTGGACTGAAGCTACCCTGGGCAGGAATGTTTGTGAGACTCTCATTTCCACTAAATTACCAAAAACAAGAAGTGCTGGAAGTGGATCTGTGACTCCCGAGATAGAGCACTAACTGAGAGTAAAGAGCTCAGGGATAGTGCCCAGGCCTTGAGTTCAAGTCCCAGGATGGGCACAAAAAAAATAAAAAACATAGAAAATACCACCACCAAACAAAACAACGACAAAAAAAATAAAAATAAAAAAGGTCATAGGAGTTTTTAACGCCCATTTCCTGCATGGGGAACAGGAAATGTTTCTCTCTTTTCCATTTCTCCTTATCTTCTCCTGTTACATTAAAATAAACCCTTGCTAAAACTTTGTTTTAAAAAAAGTTTGTAATTGCAGAGAAGGGTACTGGTGGCTCATTATTTTAATCCTAGCTACTAGAGAGGCTGGGAAAATTTCTCAAAACCCCTTCTCAACCCATAGCTGGGCAGTGGCATACATCTGTAATCCCAAACTACATAGAAAGCTGAGATTCGGAGAATAGTGGTGCTAGGTCAGCTTGGAAGAAAAGTCCTCAAGACTCCCTGTCCACAGAAGGAAAGCTGAAGCCTGTAGAGCGTGCTCTGTGGACATTGTAGTACATGTGCACTGTGACATGGGGGAACTTAAAAGTGGATCACAGTTCAAATGCATGTCTGGGAAGGAAGTGAGACCTTATTTTATTCATTTATTTTTTCCAGTTGTAGGGCTTGAACTCAGGGCCTGGGCGCTGTCCCTCAGCTCTTCAGCTCAAGGCCAGCACTCTACCACTTGAGCCACAGTGCCACTTCCAGTTTTCTAGTGGTTTATTGGAGGTAAGAGTCTCACAGGCTTACCTGCCTAGGCTGGCTTTACACTACGATCCTCAGATCTCAGCTTCCTGAGTAGCTAGGATTACAGGTGTGAGCCACCAGTGCCCAGCATGAGATCTCACTTTAAACAATAAAAATAACTTAGCCACTTGGCCCAGGGCTAGAAGTGTGGCATAGAGGTATAGCATCAACGTACAACATGTAAAGCCCTGAGCTCAAATCCCCCCAGTACTGGCACAAAAAGTCATAATTGTAAATTTTGCTACAATTAATAAAACAGAAAAAAGCATTATGTCCAAATTAGATGAAGACTTTAGGATTCGTGTTGAGAGGAGGTTTTTAAAAATGGAGAAATTAGGATAGTTTTAGCTGAGGAAGATGTAAATTCCATATCAAGCACTGTAATCTTATAAAGGCAGAGGAGAAATATCAAAATTTTTTTCTAGACTATCTTAGTTTCATCTTAGGGGAATGGTTCTTTTAAAGATTAAAGTGACTGTGATGGGAAGAACTCAGAGACAGAACTGATCGGCAGCTACAAGTTGTACTTTGGTGGAGACAAGAACAGACAGAAATTGAGTTACTTAATAGACAACAGTGAAATTTACTGAGCGGAGGCTTGCAGCCATAGGAAGAGACAGGACTATGAGGAGGGAGAAACGATGTGCAAATAAGATGATTCGTTTGATTCTGGAGAGGAATTTGAAGTGCTGACAATATAGAGAGTTGTAAATCTTCACCAGATTCCCAGAAGTACAGTCTAGGTTCTGAGTACAGGATGGAGGAGGAACGAAGAACTGATTCATATTCCCAAGGAGGAAGCAGTGTAAGGAGGGAAGAACCAGGACCTGTGGGGCTAAGAAGAAAATCGGGTCTGTTAGGGTCCTGAACCTCTAAAGACCCTCAGGAAGTTTAAGGAGAAGGAAATGTTTTTGCACCACTCAGAGAAAAGGAGCGCTGTTTTGGGCACCTGGAAGGTCACATAAACTATTGCATGGAAGTGATTGGGAGTAGCAGTTGGTGAAGAAAACGATGTCAGGAACGGGACCTGTCTTATGACAGCTGTCTGTGAAGACAAGAAAGAGAAGCTGTGGTAGGTAGGTCAACAGTGTAACACCGGCCTGCCTGTAATCCCAGCACTTGGGAGACTAGCCTGGGCTAGAAAGCAAGCGGGTTTTCAGGATTTGTAAACTTGAGGCTTTTTATAAGCTCAAAGGAAGGAGCCTTTAGCTTTAAAAAAAATAGAATAAAATAAAACTATTTGGAGAAAATTGGAAAAGCAGAAGGATCAAGATGGCGGACCCAGGTTCCCACATTAGAATCCGTTGGGAAGCTTTTTAAAATGTTATGTCCCTCAGCAGTGTAAGTAAATGTCAGATATGCCAGGGCAGGGAGAGTTTTCAGTCCTTCTTTCTGACTGAGAGTGGTTGTGTGAGATGGAAGAGGTTTGCTGATGAAGAAAGTGGATGGATGAAGGTGCAAAATAAAAACAGCACAAAGAAGAAAAGGGAGAAAGTTACAAACCTTGACTTGAAAATTTTACTCTCCCTGGTAGAGTAAAAAAGCAGTATCTTCCCAAAACAGGCTTTGGGCAATGTGACAGAAGTTGATGAGCCAAAAAGCAATACATGCCACATGAAAGACAGTTGAACAAATGTGTAGTTAATGTGGTGAGCATATGGTTATAATGATCTCCAATAATGCTTAATAGGCAATAGAGGTTAACTAAGTGCCATTTAAAAGAAGCTATAATTAGTCCAGGCACTGTTGGCTCATACCTTAATCCTAGCTACTCAGGAGACTGAGATCTGAGCATTGCGATTCAAAGCCAGCCGGGGCAGGAAAGTCTGTGAGACTCTTATCTCCAATAATCCACCAGAAAACTGAACGTGGAACTGTGGCTCAAGTGGTAGAGCACTAGCCTTGAGCTGAAGAGCTGAGGGACAGCGCCCAGGCCCAGAGTTCGGGCCCCACGACTAACAAAAAAAAAAAAAAGAAAGAAAGAAAGAAAAAGAAGCTATAATTAAAGGGGTGTTCTCTACCCCATTAGATATTAGCATAGTGTTATATCCAGGTGACAGGTGATGTTGAAGTAGCTGGCTACAGAACCTGGACCTGTTAAACCTTTAGGGACTTAGGTCTTTTTTTTCTAACCCTTTGCCTACAAAACAGTCTCATCCCCAAGTTTGAACCAGACTTCTCTGCTATTCAAACTCAGCCTCTATTGCTTTACATGAAGGTCCGATCTTGATTCTTGGGCTCCCCTTTCTTCTCTCCACAGCACTAAATTGTGGCATCTGGAATTAGCACTTTCCTTGAGTACTTTTTCTTTTTATTTGCCCATCTCTCCCAGTGGACTGTGAGCTTCCCATGAAGCTATCTTATTCATCCCATGACTAACACAGTGCTTAGCTCAGTAAGTTTGCTGGATGAATAGCTGACTTAACTTCTTCCTTTTCTCTTCTTTTAACCATGAGACACCTGAAAAATGTTTATCGATCAAACATTGGTAAGATGAACAGAAATGCAAATATACAAGTATGGGACAGCAGAGCGCTGGGGGAGCATGCCTGTAATCCTGGCTCACAAGTCTGAGATCTGAGGATTGCAGTTTGAAGTCAGCCTGTAAGATAGATTAACCAGCAAAAAGCCAAAAATGGAGTTATGGCCCAAGTAGGAGAATGCTAACCTTGAGCAAAAAAGCAATTGAGAGCACGAAGGCCTGAGTTTAAACCTTAGATCTGGCAAGAAAAAAAAAAAAAAGATCATGAACAGATCCCTGTGCCCCATAGGCCAGGTGTTAAGTGAAGAAAGAAAACTTGCATAAAAACATATGGAAGAAGACGGGCACCAGTGGCTTACACCTATAATCTTTGCTATTTAGCAGGCTGAGATCTGAGGTTTGAAGCCAGTCCAGGTAGGAAAATCTATAGACTCTTATCTCCAATTAACCACCAAAAAGCCAGAAATGGAGTTGTGGCTCAAGTGGTAGAGTGCTAGCCTTTAGCACAAAAGTTCAGGGACAGTGCCCAGGCCCTGCATACATACATACAACAACAAATAGAAGATAGTGGTAAGGGCCATGAAAGGCCTGCAAACAGCTTGCTGTAAACCAAGGTCATAGGCTCCAAACATAAGAGAGTCTCTCAGTTCCCTAGAATTATGGGTGAAAACATTTTCTATGTAGATGCACATGTGTACTTTTTCTGGGTCCATAAATTCTCAAAGGGATACAAATTCTCAAAGGAATATGAAATCCAAGAAGGTTAAAAATCACCATAAGGGTTTCTCTCAAGTGTGCCAGTTTGGTGTGTGTATCTAGGCAGCATCTGCAAAGCGAGAGATTTCATTCATGACAGTTCCATCTCCTCTAGGTATTTCCTTCGAGCCACCATCAGCCGCCGCCTCAATGATGTTGTCAAAGAGATGGACATTGTAGTTCATACACTCAGCACATACCCGGAGCTGAACTCTTCCATCAAGATGGAAGTGGGGATTGAGGATTGCCTGCACATTGAGTTTGAGTATAATAAATCCAAGTAAGTATCCTGGGCCACATGATTGTAGAATAATTGTTGAACTGGACACTGGTGGCTCATGTCTGGAATCCCAGCCATTCAGGAGGCTGATAACTGAGGATCACAATTCAAAGTCAGCCAAGGGGAAAAAAAAAAGAAACAAAACCAAAAACAACACACATGGGATTCTTACCTCCAGTGAACTAGAAAATGCTGTAAACAGAGTTTGGCTCAAGTCATGTCAGCCTTGAGCAAAAAAGCCAAGTGAATCTGCAAAGTTCTGAGTTCAATCCTCAGTACCCGCATACACACAAAAAATAATTGGAGACAGAATCTGATTTGTATGCCAATTAATAGAGATCTTGACTCTACTGAATCATAGAGATATGCTGTAAGGGAGGGGGGAAACAGAAATAATATAGTAAATAAATACATATAATAGATTAGTTCCCGATAGATGGGCCTGGAAATTGATACTTCACTCTATTTACAATACACTAACTTAAGTAGCATTCTAGAGTTAAACATCTGAAGATGCCTTTAATGTCAAGCCAAGTAACTTTTAGGTTGTTTTAGATTCCAGGGATAGCTGTTTCCTTCTGCAGATGAGAATAATCAGAGAACACAATTCCATTATGACTTGTTTCCTCTGTGTCTTTAGAAATCACAGTGAAGAAAACAAACATTTACAATAGTTTGCTGCTTCCTTCTTGGACTAATATGAGTTGTGGTCAAAAATACCCAATCCATTTTTATAAAGATCTTAAAACAGTTTTAGGCCAGGAGTCAGTGGCTCATGCCTGTAGTCTTAACTTATTTAGGAGGCTGAGATCTGGTGGATACAGTTTGAAGCCTCCTGTGGCAGAATTAATATATGAGACTAACTTCAAAATAACCAGCTTAAATAAAATTAGGCTGGAAGCATGATTCAAGTGGCAGAGTGCCAACCAAGTAAATGTGACACCAGAGTTTAAACTTCAGTATGGGCAAAATAAAAACAAAGAATAAGAGAAAAATAACTTTTCTTTTAACTGGTAAGCTGGGAAACTATGTATTTTGTTGTTGTCATCTGTTTTGTGTGTGTGTGTGTGTGTGTGTGTGTGTGTGTGTATTTTTAGACTGTGTTTATTGATAAAACACCAAAGTATTTAACTGCTTATAAATCACAATATTTTCCAGAAGTCTGACAGTTTCAAAAGTATCTTTCTTTTGAATATAATCTGTCCTTGAAAATGTTTGGAAATCAAATATCCAAAAGTAAACAGAATATTCTACTCACAGAGATCTAAAAAGAAGTGTACAAGCCAAACACTGGTGGCCCATGCCTATAATCTTAGTTACTCAACAGACTGAGATCTTCGGATCTCAGTTCCAAGCCAGCTTGGGCAGGAAAGTCTATGAGACTCTTATCTCCTATTAACCACCAGAAAACCAGAAGTGGTGCTGTGGTTCAAAGTGGTAGAGTGCTAGCTTTGAGGAAAAAGAGCTCAGGGACAGCACCCAGGCCCCAAGTTCAAACCCGATGACTGACCAAAAACAAAAAACAAAAAGTGTACAATTATAGTCTCCCTGTGGTGCTTCCCTGCCCTGTCCACTTCACCCAGCTCCAGACCTACTATGTAACAGAGGCTGAGTGAAGTGATAGAAGTTGATCTAGATGGTCACCTTTGCAGGAGCTGGGAAACAACATTTTCTAAACTAAGAACATACTTAGTACCTGGAATAGATATGAAGTTATTTCCTTCCACCCCCGGGGCCTGGAGCCCAGTATGACCTGGAATAAGCCCCTTTGGCCTGGCCCATCTGAAGATCAAGATTGAGGTACTAAAAGGGAGGCCAGTTTGGGCCTGGCATGAAAATTGGCCTCTTCCCTTTCTCCTCTCCGGGCATTGTATGGTCATGTCCACTAATGTGGCAGGTACTTGTTAATGGCAGCAGCTAGCAGAAGATGTGCGCTTATCTACTCAGGTCTGCAACCTTCCTAATAGACTAAGAAGGGTGCTGAGACCCCTTGGAGAACCCCATCTGAGGACTAGGTATCTGGATTTACCTCTCTCTGCCCCCTCTCAATTCTATCTTCCTTTTTTATTTTTTACTTTTTTATTTTTTGGGTCCGGTCGTGGGGCCTGAACTCTGGGTCTGTGCACTGTCCCTCAGCTCTTCAGCTCAAGGCTAGCGCTCTACCACTTGAGCCATAGTGCCACTTCCAGCTTTTTTCTTTCTGCTTATGTGGTGCTGAGGAATTGAACCCAGGGCCTCAGGCATGCAAGGCAAGCACTCTACCACTGAGCCACCTTCCCAGCCTTATCTTCCTTTTTTATACTGTCATATAAGGAGGCTGAAGTCTGAAGTTCCTGCCAGTGTTCGTGTCCACTAGGCTGAGCACACAGAGCATGCAGCACAAGCCATGCAAACAGAGCCCAGAGAGCAGACACTGATTCCAAGAGAGACTCACCCATCTCCCTCCACTGCTTCTGCCTGGCCTGTCCAGCTCAGAGCAAATACAACTGTTTGTTGTGGGCTGTTCAGGTCCAGTTCCCAAAAGACATTATGTGGAGAACCGGGAGGAAGGGAGAGACCTGGTTTGTAGAACTGTCCTCTCAAACATAAGAAAACCACAGACATTTTAAAAGCACCAATACTGAAGTATGTGTTGATGAGACAAGAGCAGATGAGTACCTAAGAATGAGTGAAGTATTATGTAGGATAGATGTCCTTTGAGCAGACTGTGGAAGAATGGGAATCACCCAGATTTGTGCAAAGGATATTAGGTAACTCATTCTACCATGGCAGCAAGGAGGGGAAGATGGATGAATGCACAGCATGGGCAGTCCTGGCAGTGTGCTTTCTGCTGAAACAGAGACCAGCCACGGCACCACCACCTTACTTCCTCTACTTTCTCTTCTTCAGATACCACTTGAAAGATGTCATTGTAGGGAAGATATACTTCCTGCTGGTGAGAATCAAAATCAAGCACATGGAGATAGACATCATCAAACGGGAAACAACAGGCACAGGCCCCAACGTGTACCATGAGAATGATACAATAGCCAAGTACGAGATCATGGATGGGGCACCAGTACGAGGTGAGCCTTCTGGTCCCCTACCACCATACCTTTGGTTCCTGGCCCTGTACAGAATCTGGGAAGAGCTTAAGAGATGACATTGTTGAAGTGAAATGCTTACTAACTTATGATTTCTTAGTCTCTTAATTGTGTGTACACTGTGAGAGCTAATAAGGAAGAATAAAAGATTGAATCTGTAGGTATAGCTCAGTGGTAGAGCATTCTGCATGAAGCCTGGGTTCAGTCCCCAGCACCACAGGGAAAAAGGAATAGAAAAGTTGAGTCTCTGGAACTTTAGGCTGCAACTCCATCCTTAACCACAACAGTTCAATATTGACTTTATGCATATATTAAATTTAATCTCAAGAATTAGACCTGGAGCTGGGTGCCAGTGTCTCACATCTTATTACTCAGGACGCTGAGATCTGATGATCTCCATTCAAAGCCAGCCAGGACAGACAAATCCAAGATATTCATATCTTCAATTAACCAACAAAAAGCTGGAATAGCTCAAATAGTAAAGTGCAAAAAGCTAAGGGATGACACCCAGGCCCTGAGTTCAAACCTCAGTACTGGCACAAAAAAAAAAAAGAAAGAAATTAGACTTGTTTTGTTGTTGGTGTTTAAAAAATGTAAGTTTGAAAGGTACTGATTTAAGATACAGTGTGAACATTTTACTTCTTTTTCTAGTTGCCATCCTGACTTTTGTTTTTTAAAGAGATGGTGTGGGGCAGTCATTTTCATCACTTAGCTCTGGTAAAAAATGAGTCATTCTGAATTTGTTAATCTAGCATAGAGGGGCCCTATAAGGTACTTACAACACATTACTCAGGACTACAGCCAGCGCCAGAACCCCATGGAAATGGTCTCTCACCCCATGAGGCTGATAGTACATCTAAGATGAGCAGAATCGAAAGGTGTTTGTAATTCAGGGGATTCAGGTGATTATTGTGGCATAGGAACATTTACAGTCTTTACTGACTCCCTAGCAACAGAGGGTGAAGAGTGTTTCTTCTCATGGTGAAGTGCTGGGTGCATCCAAGGTTTTACCCAGTGTATTCCCATGGCCTGTTCCACATAGAAGAAGCAATGTGTGGAGTTAACAGCCTGCAACACTAGGTATATTCAGCATATTCCTATGTGTCGCAGTGCTAGGCGTTGGGAGAGCCCTGGCTCTCCTGACTCTCTGATGCTGTCATTTTTCCTGCACAAATGAAATGGGGTACCAAGAAGATGATACAAAGCACAGATAATTAAGATTATTTATATTTAGACTACATTATAGGTTTGGACTTTCCCAGTAGAATTACTGCCCTAATTTTATTCCTTGTATACTAAGAAAGGTGCAGTGTTAGGAACTAAAAGGGATCAAAAGTATTGTGCAGTTGGATTCTCTGGTTTTCCATAACTTAGGTCCAGAAAAAGCAACAGCTATATTCACAAGTCATAAATGGGCTAGTGTAGACTAGGGACCAGAGCGAATATTTCTATGTTCTAGGTCCTCCCTTGCCCCGCAGATCCATATTCAAGATTGGCAATGTATTGTGGGGCGTGCTCTAACTTGGATGGAGGGAGGTGGTGTCATAATTGCTGGATGACTGGCCTCTTGGGTTTGACAACTGCCTCTTGAAAACTCAGGAAGCAGGTACATTGTGTATGCCTAAAGATGTTTATACACAACATCCCTATGTCCTTCACACTCAACTGCAGTAAGATGTGAGAAGACAGGCAAAAGGTGCCCACAGGGATGGAACGGAAGAAACCCAGTTTTTCTGCAGCAGCTACTGGGAGTTAGAGTACAACATCCAAAAGGGAGAAGCCTTTGCTTAGTGCTCTGTGCCTTGCTCAGTTGGAGCCTCAGAAACAGAGCCGGTATAAGATGGAGTTGGGGGTGCTTTGTCCCTTGCCTTGATTCCTGCCTCACTCCTTGCAGGAGAGTCCATCCCCATCCGGCTCTTCCTGGCAGGGTATGAGCTCACGCCCACCATGCGGGACATCAACAAGAAGTTCTCTGTGCGCTATTACCTCAACCTGGTGCTGATAGATGAGGAGGAACGGCGATACTTCAAGCAGCAGGTGATTGCCCCCTGCAGACTCCTAGGTGTCCTGGGAACTGCACAGAAAGAAAGAACATCCTTTCCAGGGAAGGGTAGATTCCATTTTTAACAGACTAAACAGACAAGAGAGGAGCTAGTCAGTCTATACTGCTATTTTAGCAAGGGGTGGAAATGTTAGGTTATCCAAAATCCCACAGCAAGAATGATACTGGACCCTCAGCAGGGACAAGAGGCAGAGGCAGCCCGTTTGAAGGAGAGGTCGGTAGAGATTCTTGCCTAAGATTCTCCAGGACCAAGGTGGGAGCTCCTGGAAGGCCCCTCCCAAGCCTTCCTCTCAGGTTTCCTCTCAATCCTGCAGGAAGTGGTGCTGTGGCGGAAGGGAGACATCGTGCGGAAGAGTGCATCCCACCAAGCAGCCGTGGCCTCCCAACGTTTCGAGGGCACAGCCTCCCTGGGTGAGGTGCGGACCCCCAACCCACTGTCAGACAACAATGGCAGGCAGTAGGCCCCGGCCAAGAAGCTGGCTGGGCTGTGGCTCAGCATCTCCATCTACCAAACACCAGCGGCCGGGGGAGGGGGAGGATGGCGTTGGCTCAGCTGACCGTTACTTGCAATCTTGAAAACAAATCATGTTTTTTGACTTCAATTCTTTTCTCTGAAGAACATAAAGGGCATTGGGTTGGGAAGCAGTCTCCCTGAGATTCTGCAGCTGATGGGGGGGCTAGAGAGAGGGAGCATCTAGGAAGCTAGTCTCTCCTTGGGAAATGAGAGCCAGCTTCCCCTTGGGTTGCTTGGTGTCTCGAGGAGAGCTGCCGAGCATGCATCCTTGGCTACTGGTTCTCTGGGCTTCCTGATACAGGATCTGTGTGTGTCCCTGGGATGCAGAGCTGCCTGCAGAGTCATGGCTTACACTCCCCTTGACCGACCGTCCTTGAGGTGGCAGCAGGAGGAGTTAGGCCTCTCTCATCCCAAGTAGGGAAAAACACTCAAGATCAGGAAGCTTTCTCTCTTGGAGTCTCGGGCGAGGTGCTTTGAAGTTTCCACAAGCCACCTCTTTGGCCTACCACTTCTGGGACCCAGGTACCTCTCCATCTTTTCAGGCTTGTCAGGAGCATCCTGGAGCAGAAACAAGTGAAAGGGCCTGGAGCTGACTGTCCCCTTACCCATAAGAAATGTCTGGGCACCGAGAAGCCTGGGGTCCAGTACACAATAGCCAGGGGACTGAGGAAGAAGGACAAGGCACGGCAACTTGTCTTCCTGACCATGTGACTCCACTTCGAAGCCCTGAGGGCTGGGTTGTGCTAGGGTATTGTTGTGTTCCCCAAACCCTAAGCATGATGGTTGTCTCCTTGAAGCAGACGTCCTGGCAGGGACCAGGATCATTTTGCCTCCCGGAGTGGACTCTTATCACTCCCGACCCCCCACCTAATGTCTGGGAATTAGGGCTTAGTTTCAAACACTTGGAAATTCTGTTCTTATCCCCACATCCCTAGCACCTTCTTCCCTCTACTTGTAAGGGAGGGAGATTATGGTCCCCACAAAGGACTCTTCTACCACCTCAGAATAATTCTGCTTGCCAAATTATATCTTCATCTTCACAAGTTCACTGACCCAAGGTTAGGACCGTTGGTTTTTTGCTTTTTTTTTTTTTTTAGAAAAACACAAATAGGAAAATTCTCCTAGATATTGTTACCCTAGGGGAGAGGCAGTTCCCTCTCTGTTGCTCTGTATTCAGGCCTACAGTAGTAAAGATGTTTACTGCCTGCCCTGTCTCATCTGGGAATGGCCAGAACTATTCTCCTATTGGCCTCTCTTCCCTCTATACAAAACCAAACAGACCCCACTGGCCAATGGGTACCATAGTTAGTGATCTGCATTACTGGCAATTTGGAAAGTAGAACTTTGGTTGCTGTGTTGTCTCAGTTCGTGTGGAAAATGGGGACCCCTCTTTTCCTCAGAAAACTGCAGTCTTGGGCCTTGACTGGACAAGAAATCATGGAACAGAACTGAAGGGAAAGGCCCTGGGGTACACATAAAGTTAACTGGGTGCAGCAGAGCCAAGGAAGGCTTCCCCCATGCCAGACCCCAAGTTCAGGTGCGATACACAATCCCTGTGGAACAAGATCATCCATCCAGCTGCCGTTGGATTATCAAGGCTGGAGCTAAGTGTATGAGGGAGGCGGGTTCAGTGGTATTGCCTTTTTCAGAGCATGAGATTAGGCTCTGGTGTGCCTCCTTTTAATAGAGCTAGTATTCTAATTAAAAAGCATTTGTCAATTCCTCTGCCTCCCAACTGACAACACAAATTCATTCACCCATTTTCCTAACATCCTAAACCTTCCTTCCGGGAGAACTAGAAGAGACAGAATTTGCTTCCTCTTGCACTGTGTACAGCCAGGTCTAGTTTTCTGACTCTGCCCCTGTTCTCATCTCTTCTCTACTGTGAAAGTGAGGGGAAGCTCCTGTCCCCCCTCCTTTAAGGTTCCCAGACCTGGAGTGCACAGGTACTAAACCAAGCAGTGCAACTTGTAATTACGCAGCTGCAGTGTTTACATGTTTCTTAATGTGTTGTCTTTTCAATGGCTGTATTTTAAAAAGAATACTTGTTTTAATGGTCTCTCTAATTAAAGGAAGCCCCTGTGGCTTTAGAGGCATTGTGCTCACGGTCCACCAGATTCTGTGGTCTCTTGTCTTACAATGTCCTACCTCTGACACTCAGGGAAAGATTCTCATCCCAACTCTACCACAGCTCCTGCTTTCTCAGTGGACAGCTCCTGAAAAGCAAGGATGAGCACCTGTTTTAGATGATTACATGGCTGGAAAGCAAATTTAGGTTTTACCTCTTATCTGGCAACTTACTCTAAAACCCATTTAAACCTCAGTAAGACCCAGAGGACTTTAAAGGCTGGTGAGAAAGACTGGTTTAGGTCTAAAAATGCATTTCAGTGAGTGTTACAAGACCAAAGAACTCATCCCTACATTTTTCTATTTGTTAAGTAAGTATCAGCAAGGGTAGAGGTGGATGGGAGAGGCTCCCTCCATCTTTCCAATGGCCAAAGGAGCAGCCTTGGTCTAAGAGATGTGCAGGAGTATTCTGCCACATCCAATGAAGGTGAAGTGTTTTGTTTGCTTGCTTTTTGATAGTACAGTGTTGGTTCTCACTTGGCCTTTTCACACAAGGATGGAATTCTACTAGTTCAGCCACTTCTGGCATTTTGGTGGGTGTTCTTGTTTGTTTGTTTTATGGGGTGTTTTTGCTGGTAATTGGCAGACAAGTGTCCCAGATTTGTCTGTCTGGGCTGGCTTGAAACCTCAATCCTCAGATCTTAGCCTCCCGAGTAACATGGATCACAGGTGTGAGCCACCAGCACGAGGTACCAATGAAGTTTTAGAAGAAAAGCTTTCAACTTTGGTATCAAACACTTTATTGAAAAAAAAAGTAAATAAACACATTTGTACATGATCCCAGGTGAATGCAATAGGCAAACTTTTTCTAAAAGCTTTTCTTTCCCCTTCTTTCCTTCCTTCTTTCTTTCTCTTTTTGGTGTCCATTCCAACAGCAATACCTCAGTTAACTTGGTTCCTTTTTCTCCAGGCTCAAAATAAAATCAAACTCTTCTACCAGAAACAAAAAGGGATAAAAAGAAGAAATAGGTTTCTTCCTGAACAAGAAAGTGAATACCAGGCTCCAGTAGATCTTTGGTGCGATACTGCATCAGGCAGCTATTCATTCAAAAATGATAAAGATGTTTTTAAAATGCCAAGGATTTGGATACTGGGCACATAGTAATGGGAAACTCAGGAACTCCTTCCTCAAAGGTCTCACAAGTGAAGACACTGATTCAAAAGGATTTACTACTGTGCGCAAGTTTAATCAGCTAGTGAGTGAATTCATGGGGGCAGTTCTAATGTATGGATAAGGGAAGGGGCCCATTCTTACCTTGGGTCAGCGGCTGAATTGAAAGTCTCTGCCTAGTGAAGAGCGCCATATTTTTTAAGGGGCCACCAGTTGTTTTATGAGTCTGGTGGTAGGTTTTGAGCTCAGCCAGGGAGATGAAACGCTTCATCATCCGTACAAACTGTACATCCACCTATGTGACATCAGTGTACGGGTCAAAGGTTTGTCTAGCCAGGCTCTGCAACACTTGTCATACTGCCGAGGCTGGCCTTACATGCCTGGGCTCAAACAATCCTCCAGCCTCCACCTCCTGAGTGCTGGGACAATGGCATGTGCCTTATGCCAACGCATAATGGGTTTTGGCTGCTTGCAGGAAACTCCCGGGAATAAGGCTGCCAATTCTGTTCTAATGACCTAAATCAGCATATCCTCAATTGAGCAAGACTTGGCTGTGCTCCTTGTATCCTGCCCTTCTCCCTTCATCCACCTTTCCCTGCTCACAAAATAGAACAGGAGTCTTTACCATGGACCATTTGGGGTTGTCCTCTTTGCTGGATGGGTCATAATGAGGATTGTTTTTGTCAAACTGTGTGTGATCTGGGTAAGCCTCCTTAACAATCTGAAACAACATCCAAAGTTTCCCATCATTTCAGCTCCATAGCCAATCATGAATAAAAATCTAACTTTCATTCTTACTCTACCCATTTGTACCCACCTTCCCCCTTGCTATACAGCCAGCCAATCAGTGCTCATATATCTAAAAATATTATAGCCTAGGGCAAATACAGTTAGGAAATCAGCCTTGTTTTTATTTTATAGTCTTACAAGCATGTTCTAAAACTAAATAGTAATAATTACTAACAACAATTTAGATAGGAGAAGTTGCCACCAGGCTTTCTTCTGAGTGAAAGACAAAGACAGAGAGATGAAGAAGTGTGTGCTAGCAGGCCCTGAAATGAAAGCAAGATTTATTCTAGTCCTTACCATATTGGAAGGGAACAGGACAGTCTTGTCTCTGTTCCTGGGGAGAAAGACACCTCCTTTTGTTATCTATCTGAGCTGTATCCCTTAGACGAGTCAGTCTCTCTCAAGAGGGAGGGTCTTAATATACAACCTAGCCCCCTTACCTTCATAAGTCCCACAATGCCTGGCTCTTTGCAATTGCTATGGTAGAAAAAGGCTTCTTCCTCCAACTTCATGGCTCTCAGGAAGTTCCGAGCCTGATCCAAGAGAGAAGAGACAGGGATTATCCTTCCTACCAGCTTGGAAATGCCAGCTTTGGCCAAAAAAAGTTTTTTTTAAATCAGTTCTCCTTTTATTAGATCACTTTTTCTATTTTTCAACTTCTTCCCAACTCATCAGTTTGTCCCTTTGCCAAAACATCCAGACTTGTGCTAGGACACTGGCCAGAACCAGGTCACTTACAGATTTCATACAATATATGTAAATACAATATTAAAAAATTTTTTTTCAGGCTAAGGTTCTAGGAAAACAACTTTTTGGCCAAGAGGAGGAGGAGGTAGACATTTACCCAGTCCTAAGTCTCAGGAGCCTTGCACCTAATCCCCTTACCTGGTAGTTTCGAACACCATCCCAGCATGCTGTCTGCTTGGGCTCTGCTTTGAGATCATCAATGCCAAACTAGGCAAGAGGAAATAAAGTCATTCATGAAATCACCAAGGTCAAGGCCAATTGGTAAGCATATATGGAAGTTTCCTCCCTACCACTGAAAAGTGCTATAAGCTCTAACAGAAATGTGTAGTTTACTAGGAAACAGCTTTACAGAACCATTGATGTTGAATGGATTTAAGCCCTGGATTACTTGGATCTTGGATAATTAAGGGGATTAGCTGAATAGATAACCAAGATGATAATCTCTTGGTTTCTAGCATTACTCTTATGAAGTATTATGTATTTCTTCTCTCAGGCTGTTATTAACACTGGTTTCCATCTACTTCCTGAATGTATACCAAATTAAATAAGGAGGCACATAAGGGCTTGCCAGGGGCAAGCGTGTTAGTAAGCAAGCATGTTGGTAAGCATCTGCAATTCCAGCATGGAGGATTAGTGAGCTTGAGGATTTCCTGAGGCACACAGTGAAACTCTTATCTCAAAACAAGAACAACAAAAAAATTACAGAAACAGTGAAGCTGGCAAACTAGCAGGCTTTAGGATCTAACCCCACAGTTTTACTTGAACACAACTATACTTGTTTATGTACTATGGCCAATTTCCTACCATACAGGCAGTTTCAACAGAAACTATAAAACCCCCAGGCCTACAGTATTTACTATCTTGCACTTCACAGAAGTTTGCCTAGGCCTACCTGGATAGAATCTAGTTACAAAACAGGTAAGAGTCTGAACATGCCTAATCTGGATATCTGAAATCCAAAATGTTCTGAAATGTACCAATATTCAAAAGTTTTAGATTCAGATATTTTGATTAGATATGCTCAACCTGTACAACTTCCCACACATGGGGCTGGGAAGGCGGCTCAGTGGTAGAGTGCTTGCCTCCCATGCATGAGGCCCTGAGTTCGATTCCTCAGCACCACATTAAGCAGAAAAAGCTGGAAGCGGCTCAAGGCTCTTGCTGAGGGAAAGCGCCCAGGCCCAGGATTCAGGCCCCACGACCGACAAAAACAAGCCAAACTTCCCAAATACTCCACACACACACACACACACACACACACACACACACACACACAATCTCCAAACTATGAAACACATCTACACATCTGGTCCAAGGCATTTTGGCTAATACTCAACTTGTAATTGATGGTAATAAATTCTGCTGGTTTTATTCATTTTCACCTTTTCCACCCTTCAGAGGTAAGCTGGTGGTAGAACCCTATGTAGTCTCACATTCACTTTTCATTTAAGAAACAACAGCATGAAGGATTTGTAGCCAGATAGTCTCACCTTCACATCTACACCTTTCTCTAGCCGGCTCTCTGGCTCTGACTTCATCAGCCAGTACTTGCTTACATTCTTCCCACCATTTTTAGGGGCTGAAGTCTTCTGAGGGCTACAGTTTTCCTCTTTAGTCAATGCCTTGCCTGAGTTTGAAGTTTTGGAACGTTTTCCTGAAAGTTCCTTCTTATCTGTGATAGGAATGCAAAAAGCAAAGATCATGAGTCAGGCATTGCTGGGTCAAGATTATAATGCTAGCTACTTAAAAAGCTGAGATCGAAGGATCATTGTTCAAAGCCAGCCCAGACAGGAAAGCCTGTAAGACACTTATCTCTAATAAACTACCCAAATGCCAGAAGTAGAGCTTTGGCTCAAGTGATAGAGCACTAGCCTTGAGCAACAAACGCACAGGGACAGTACCCAAGCCTTGAGTTCAAGCCATAGGACCAGAACCAAAAAGAAAAGATGTCCCATAACCCTTGCTAGCAGGTAATGTGCTATCGTGGGAAAGTGTACCCTTCGGTATCATACCTAGATTCAGATCCTGGATTGTAGAAGTACTAGCAGTAATAGCATCTTAGTCTTATACATATGAAACTTCAGTTTATCTATGAGGAAATGGACAGAAAAACCTGCCTAACAGGGTATCCCTGGATTATCAATTTAATGAGGCAAGCCTTCCCATTCTTTAAGCTAAACTCAAATTCTACCTCCCTTTCAAGGCTTCCCCTGTGATGTTTCCCTCTTATTATATCCAACAGTCCAGTCTCCCAGATTTCACTTACACCTTTTTGCATGTTTGAGGTGGTCTCAAACATTTTATTTTGGAAAAGGAATTGTATTTCTTTCATCCTCACTTTTTAATCAATTCTTTCTTTTTTTTTTTTTTTGGTCGGTTGTGAGGCTTGAACTTTGGGCTTGGGCGCTGTCCCTGCACTCTTCAGCTCAAGACGAGCGTCTTCCGCTTGAGTCACAGCGCCACTTCCAGTTTTCTAGTGGTTTACTGGAGATAAGAGTCTCATGGCCTTTCCTGCCCAGGCTGGCTTAGAACTGTGATCCTCAGATCTCAGCCTCCTGAGTAGCTAGGATTACAGACGTGAGCCACCCCGCACCCAGCAAATCAATTCTTTTTTAATTTAAAATTTTAACTGATAGATAAGACATGAAAACTGCACGTATCATTGTGATTCCATGTGACATCTTGATACATGTACAGATTGTATAATGTTTCAATCAGGTTGAATAAATCTATGTCCTGAAACATTCATAATTTCCTTATAGAGATGACATTCTAAATTCTTTCTTACAGCCTTTTGAAATGTACAGTACATCATCTATAGTCACCTTCCTGTGCAATAGCACAACTGAACTTAGTAGCCATTGACCAGCCACTCCCCATCCTTCATTCTGCTCAACTCTCCTGGCCTCCAGCAACCACTTACTGTCAACTCTTCCCCGAGATCAACGTATTTTGTATTCCACATAGGAGTGAGGTATACATATATATATATAATATATATACACATACATATATATATATATATATATATACACACACACATATACATACACACACATCATTACCTTCTATGCCTTGCTTATTCACTTAAAATGATGATCACCAGTTCCACCCACGTTGTCTTAAAGGTTATTACCTTTTTACCTCGGTACCTTGGACTCCGTATAACAAATACTCTTAGTGCTTAATAACTGTGGTTTGGTTGAACAAGCAAGAAGAAACTTGGAGAGAAAAGAAAAGGATGGGAAGAGGTTAATGGGTGACAATGGGCTACCAAAAGCTTCCATCCACAAGGGAATGGAAAATGAACACTGGGGGGGGGGGCAGGGGAGACAAACTGGCCTCGAATTCCTAATCTTCCTGCCTCCATCTCCCCAGTGCTGGAATTACAAGCGTGCACCACTGTGCCCAGCTTAAAGCGAACACTCCTGAACCGGCTTCAGAGAAATGCTGTTCAGAGGGACCGCCTTTTCTGCCGTCCCGGGCAGCTCACCTGAGCTGGCGGCCCCAGCCTGCCTCTTCCGGGGTCTTGCCATGAGCTCAGCGAGGGGCGGGCGGGCAGATTTCCGGAGTCCACCGGGAGCGGCCCGAAGCCGTTCAGCCGTCCTCCAGAGCCTGCGCGCGGCAAAAAGAAGGCAACGGGAAGGGTAAAGGGCTGGCCTGCGGAGAACCGAGCCGACAGCGCTTACCAGCCCCGAGGGCCTTTTCCCCGGCCATCTATGAGATAACCTCACCTAAATTCTCTCCAGTTCTCGGCAACGTCCCCCGCTCTCGTGACCACGCTTCTGCACCTCACACAAACACGGGATCTGCGCAGACGCGGAACCCGCCTCCCCACCCCCCCGCCTCCGCCCCCCCCTCCGCCCCCCGCCTCCGCCCGCCGGCACGCAGCCTAAGGGTTCCGTGGACTACAGGTCTCATTGGTGCCTGCCACCGAGGATTTCTGGGAGTTGTAGTCCTCTCTTCCGAGAAGCACGCCTGGAGCGAGGCTAACGAGGGTCATGTTAGACTACAACTCCCATAGTGCAGTGCGACAGAGGTCGCTGGTCAGTCCAGGCCAGTGCAAATGCTGCCAGGGTCCAGTTGCACTACCTGTCTGTTTTTGTGATGGACAAGCTCCGGCTCGGCTACCTCTGCCTCGGGGCGCGCCTCAGCTGGCTTCGTCGCGGTCCCGGGACCCCCATCCAGACCTGCCACCGGAGCTTGACCTCCTGCATCGATCGTAAGGCTGAGACAAAGCGGGACTCCCGTGGGCTTCTGCGAGGAGCCTCAGGCTCGGCCTCCTCTGCGGTTGCCCCGGTGGAGGCCCGTCACCCCGAGCCTGCGTTGCAGGGCATCTCCCGCTTCTCGCGGCATCCTCTACCTCCCGAACCCCCTTCCCTCTGCCCCGCTCATTGCGGACACCCCCAGATGTGTAGCCTGTGACTGGTGTGTGTGTGATGAAGTCGCGTGTGTGGATTCCGATGTTCAGGGGGAGCCTAAGCGGCGGTGGGGGGGGGGCGGTAAATGACCTGCAGGCTTAAAACCTGTGTTGCTGAAACTGGCAAGAAAAATAAACATGCGATTGAGAAGCCACTAGGTATGGAACGAACCGGAATGTCTGAGGGCAAATGGAATATAAGCTGAAGGTGATGAAGTGTTGGTCAATTACCAGGACAAAGAGAATGAGCTCTCTGTCTGTCTCCGAACTAGTTCTTGTTTTTTTCTGACGGTTTTTCATTTGTTTAAAAATGAAGGGAGATTTTACCTACAGAAGAATGTACTCTTGAAGCACACTAAGTATAGAATATTGTGTGTTGAGGGGTGTTGCTTGATATCATCTATCTCTTAGGATTTTGTAAACAAGGTCATTTGATTGATGCCAAAGCAGAGTGGAGTGGTTATGGCAAACGATAATATAAATATGAGTGATTCCAGTAGTTACTGGTTTAACTCTAGCTGTTAGGACCTACTTCTGTTTGAAAAAGTAGTTGCACAAAGGAGTTGCCATTTTACAAAGCAGTTTATGAATACAGTGCATCTTGATCAATGACCCCTTGCAGCATTCTCATCCATGTCTCCCAATCCACCCCTTCCTGGCTCATTCAGCTTTTCAGAAGAAATTATTTTAGTCAATGAAAGAAAATTGTCTAATTGTATATTAAACCAAACAAATTAATAGGCTCTGGGTAGAGTGGTTTTGTGGTGGAGAATCTTCTAAACCTACACAAATCCCTGGGTTTAATCCTTATTACTGAAAAAGGAAATTTAAATGAATTGATAATTAACATACCTGAATGTTTCTTTGTGTTTTAAAGCTGAACAATTTTAAGAGAATTAAGATTTATTTTATATGGCACCTATATTAAGATTTATTTTATATGGTACCTATATATTATATATAAAATGTCTTCATTTTATAGGTGAGAAAATGTGCTCAATGTAGCAAAAGTAGCCTTCTTGTTTTACATTGGGCTAACAGGTTTAGAGAGGTCCCTGACTTAAATGATCCATTTTCAGAGCCAGAACTCAAAAGCCTACAATTGTCAAGCATCTGAAGATTCTCTAATAGTACTACTGGGTCTCTACTTAAGTTTTCTACTTTGGATACATTTAAAGATGGTAGTTTTATTTTAAAAGCTTCTGGAGGCTTTGCCTTTTGCTTCTAATTAAGTTGTATGTTAAAGGCTTTCCTCATCCCACTTGTTCTGTTTTTCCAATTTGCCATTTGAGTATATTGTGTGCTTACACTTTCACCTCTGCCTGTAACTGGCAAAGTTCGTGAGTCCTCTTGTTTGGCGTACTTTCCTGGTTGTTTTTGCCTTTTGAAAATTATGGAGTTTTACTTAATCTCCGTGTTTTCCTTTATATACCTTACCCTTTCTGTGTGTGTGTGTGTGTGTGTGTGTGTGTGTGTGTGTGTGTGTGTGTCCATCCGTCCGTCCGTCTTTGTGTCTGTATATATTCTGGGGCTCAAACTCAGTGCCTCACTCTTTCACTGGGCTTTTTTCATTCACAATTGATTCTTATCCACTTGAGCCACAGCTACCATCCTGTTGTGCTGTATTATCAAGTACCAGGTTCTTGCTTAGCTTGCTTATCTCATGTCTGGCACTCTGCCACTTGATCCATGCTTCCAGTCATAGAATACAGTTCTAATATTCTTAATGCTCACTGTCTTCTTTTACTCTCACGTGGCTTGGCTGACTCCACTTTTCCTATGTACTTATTTTTCAAAAATCTTTATTTCAGCCTGGTGCCCAGGGCTCACCCTTGTAATCCTACCTGCTCTCCTTTGGTTGTTTGGAATTGCTTGCCTTTAGGAAGTAGCTCTTTGCTCGGTCAAGTAAGACAATGATGAAGAAGATATAGTAACATATATTGAGCTACTAGGACTAAAACATGGTAGTACCTTCCATTTTGAAATCATTAACATTTAACCAAGTAGTTTATGAATACAATATGTCTTGATCAGTGATACCTCTTTTGACATTCTTACCCATCCCATCCTATCCCTACACACCCCTTCCATCTCTCTTTTTAATTTTTCAGGATATACATTGGATTCTTGTCTGCATTTTCCTCCTTTTTTTCATTTGTCTACCCCTGCCCCTTTGACCCCGCCCTCACCCATTTTGAGTACCCACTTCCTGGTGTTTTATTTTGCTGAACTTTGATTTTGGCTTTCTAATAACTTACACTGTTTGTGATCTCCATTGGATCTACCATGTTTCAGTTATCATACAACAGGGCCTCAGGAATGCTAGGCAACACTTGACTACATTGGACTCCGGCCTTTTAATTTGTATGGATTTATGAAGAAGAAGAAGTAAAGATATGTGTGTGTACCAGTTCTGGGATTTGAACTCAGGATCTGGGCACTATCCCTGAGCTTTCATGCTCCAAGATTTGTGCTCTAGCACTTGAGCCACAACAATCCCCAGATCTCAGTCTCCAGAGTAGGTAGGATTACAAGGGTAAGCCACCAGCACCAGGCCAAGATTAAGATCTTTGAAAAGTAAGTAGGTTGGAAAAATAAAGTCAACCAAGTCCTGTGGGAGTAAAGGGAGATAGGGATAGTTCTTGATTGCCCAGTGTCTTGATCCATCCTGCTCTTCCCATTTTTTGCTTTTTGTATCCCTGTTTACCCCCATTTCTACCTATTTACAGCTGCCACTGTGGCACTTGTAAGATGTCTGCAGAGTCTGCCTGTGTTGTCCTAGGCTGATATGGGTAAGCGTTAGAACTGTTTCCTCTCCAGCCAAGACACTGTAACAGGTGTTCTGTGTTGGGTAATGCTAAAATAACTGTCCTCTCAGCTTCCTGTTACTGCTGTTGTTCTCCTCTGGCTTTCATCCTAGAACTGAATATGTGTATTCCTACCCACAGCTTCCTTGGGATTAAATGAGGAGCAGAAAGTTTTTCAGAAAGTGGCCTTTGACTTTGCTGCCCAGGAAATGGCTCCAAATATGGCAGAGTGGGACCAGAAGGTAGGATGCTTCCCTGTGGCTAGATGCTCCACCAAGTGTCTCTGCTCACTCTGACCCATATCTTCCCCTCCTTGTAATTCCAATTGCCCAGTCTCCTTTCTCCATTTACCATAAGAAAACTATTAACAGTGACTCCTTTTCTAGAAGGCATCCAGATCCAACCTCTCTCTCTCCCTCTCTCCTTCTCTCTCTCCCTCTCTCCCTTTCCCTCTCTTCCTCTCTCTCTCCCTCTCCTTCCCCCTCCCCCCCTTCTCTCTCTCTAGCCCTGAGACTTGAACTCAAAATCTGGGCACTATCCCTGGGCTTTTTTTGCTCAGGTTTAGCATTCTACCACTTGAGCCAGAGCATCACTTCCAGCTTTTCTGGGTGGTTAATTAGAGATCAGAGTCTCACAATCTTTCCTGGGCTGGCTTTGAACCATGATCCTCAGATCTCAGTCTCCTGAGTAGCTAGGATAACAGGTGTGAGTCACCAGTGCCCAGCTTTCTCTCTTGTTTGTGGATAGGAGATGTTCCCTGTGGAGATGATGCGGAAGGCAGCACAGCTAGGCTTTGGGGGAGTCTACGTCCGAACAGATGTTGGTGGATCTGGACTGTCACGGCTTGATACCTCTGTCATCTTTGAAGCGTTGGCTACAGGCTGCACCAGCACCACAGCCTACATGAGCATCCACAAGTGAGTGAACATTCACATGGAGTGACCAGGAAGTTTCTGGCTTATAAGGAGAAGTTGATTCATGTGGGATGGATTGCTTGTCCTTGGGAAACAAAACTATTGCTAAGACATCCTAGATATGCCACCTGGGGACTTGATCCTATCTTGTATACTGCTTAGAGAATCAGGTCAGCTAGCCTTCTCCCAAGTCCTAGTACCCACTACCAGCAGACTGCTCCAGTAGAGTAGTCTGGGTACTGTCACCTGTTCCCTCTATCCACAGATGAAACTTCCAAAAATTTGAGAAAGTAGGAAGTACATTTAACACTTATTTCTAGGAGTTCTAATTGGAAGTAGCATAAACATCCAGGTAAGAAATATCACATCCTAGTGTCTCTGTTTAGAACATATTCCAGGAATATATTTTCGCCTAGTCGTTTCCTTTCAAGTTGAATCTGCTTTGCTGTCCTTTGTTCTCTTCCACTTCACCCCATTTTCTTTTCTGTCTTTATTTCTGTCAATATCTTACTTGATGCGCCAATCAGCATGTGTGTGTGGATGATTGATAGCTTTGGAAATGAAGAACAGAGACACAAGCTTTGCCCACCACTTTGTGCCATGGAGAAGTTTGCCTCCTACTGCCTCACTGAACCAGGTGGGTTTGCCATTCTTAGCAGGGGAAGACTTCTCAGGGAGAGAGGTAGAGCTAGTGTGCACTGTTCACCCACTGACCCACAGAGCCCTTACTTAACCAAGTTTGGTTGTATAGTAACAAGATTCCCATCTGTGTCACAGGTACCAAAGGTCTTCAGATTTCCTCTCAGCTGCAAACCACTGCTAGCTGGTGTGTCAGGAGAGGAACTGTGGTCTGCTTAATGCAAGCAGTTTTCACCAAGTACTAAAAATTCCTTTGGCCATGTGGATCTTAAAGTAGTACACACCCAAATGTTTCTTTAAAAGATTCATGAGGAGATAGAACTATGCTGGGCAAGGGAATCATAACCTTCTCACCCGCTTTCTGCTCCATTTGAGCCCTGCTTCAGGAAGTGGAAGCGATGCTGCATCCCTTTTGACCACCGCTAAACAACAAGGAGATCATTACATCCTCAATGGCTCCAAGGTACCAGCATGCTGACCTCCCTGAACAACTCACGTTTTCCCATCTTCTTCCTGATCCTCTGGGTCCTGAGCCTGAGTTAGTATTCCCATAGGAATGTTATATGCTAGGAGGAAAAACATTGACCCATTTCTCTTTACTCCTCTTCACTCTTTGTCTCTTATGATCTGATTCCACATAATGTTATTCATCTTGGTCTCTTGGGTTTTTGGACTCAAGGCCTCATGTTCTCACTTGGCCTCCTCTTCCCACCCCCACCCCAAGGCTGATGCTCTATCACTTGAACCACACCTCCAATTCTTCTTTTTTAATATTCTTATCAACTAAATCCCTGCTTCTCCAGTCATTGCATCTACTACTGATCCCCCCTTAGTGTCTTCTTTTGCCTATCGTAAGGAAGACTCCAGTGTTTTGCCCTGGTGTTAGGCTCCGAACTCATGTAGCACTAATGTATCCACAGGCCTTCATCAGTGCAGGTGGTGAGTCAGACATCTATGTGGTTATGTGCCGAACTGGAGGACCAGGCCCCAAAGGCATCTCATGCATAGTTGTGGAGAAGGGGACCCCAGGCCTCAGCTTTGGCAAGAAGGAGAAAAAGGTGAGTGGCTGATTAGGAAGCAATTCAAATTATGAGGCTTTTACTTGTCAGACAAAGCCCTCCCTAATTTCATAAACTCTGTCACATACTTGATTTCCTACCTTAAGCACTTGCTTCTTTAGAATGTTTAAAGAACTGAATAGAATAGGGTATTGTTAAAGAAACAGTGAGCTACTAGAGAAGGTGACAAAGTTTGCCAATAAGTTTCACAAAACACCTATTGTTAAATGCTATCATCATTTCCTCCACTCTTGGTTCAATGGTAGAGTGCTAACCTTGAGCAAAAGTGAAGAAGTGCGTAGGTCCTGACTTGAAGTCTCTCTGGCATCAGAGAGAGAGAGAATTTCAACATCATATGCAGACGAGACAAAATTAATATCAGGAATAGGCTCTAACAGGAGTAGTCTAGTTATACAGAATCTTCTACAAGGTAAAGGACATTTTCTGGTAAGTTTAGGACAGGGGCCATTTTCACAGTAGCTGGTTAGAGCACAAGTGCTAGAGGGTACCAGCTGTTTGTATTTGATGCTTTACTAATTAGACCAATGTGATCTTGCCTTCCTATGTTTATATTGTGTTTAGAAAGCCCTGAGTTCAATCCCTAGTATTGCCAAAAAAAAAAAGTGATTGTATTTTTTTTTTTTTTTTGCCAGTCATGGTGCCTGAACTCTGGGCCTGGGCACTGTCCCTCAGCTCTTCAGCTCAAGGCTAGCACTCTACCACTTGAGCCACAGCACCACTTCCAGCTTTTTCTGCTTATGTGGTGCTGAGGAATCAAACCCAGGGCCTCATGCATGCAAGGCAAGCACTCTACCACTGAGCTACCTTTCCTGCCCCGTGATTGTATTTTTTTGAGTTAAAAGGGAACCTAGGTGTGTTATATAATTTATAGTTTTCCTAATCTGCCTTGCTACAGCCTTACAGTTCTTTAAAGTTTTGAAATATATGGAGAAGATGATGAAGGGAATTAAGTGAAGACCTTACAAAATATGAAACACCTCAATGAGATTTTATTTGAAGAAAAAGCTTCTCCCAGTTTTCTAGTCCAGCTCCCCTACTTAAGGTTGGAAAAAGGAAGGCCATAAGTAAGTCAAGTGATTTTTTTTCCAAAGATGAAAACTGTAACTAGGTAGTTATGTGATGGAAATTTTCTTGGGCTTATGACTGACATATGGCATCCCCTGATAGCCTGGTAAACTAGCTCTCTGAGACAAACAAAAGAGCTCCCATTTGTAGTGTTGGCCAATTTCTGCAGTATGAATGCTCTCATCAGAGTGATTTCAAGGCACCCCTGTATATCACAGAATGCTCAGTTAGAAGAGGTGTAATTGACTCCTATAAGCTGATACCAGCACACCACTGGATCTCTTTGAAGCTAAATGCCAGACCAAGGATCGCCCACACACTGAATGCTGTTGGCCTTAATTATAGCACATTTTAAGAACTATGCTTCTAAAAGAAGTAGAGCTATTATTAATAAGATCATTAGAAGTAAACTAACAGGCATGTTGGTACATGCCTGTAATCCGAACACTGGAGGATCATGAGTTAGAGGCCAGCCTGGGCTAAATGGTGAGATAGTATCTTAAACAATCAAAATAATAGGCAACAAAAACAAAATGCCTATAAATAATTCTGACATTGTTCTTACAAAAGAATATGCTCACAGAATTACAAAAATGAGGTCAGGCCCTGTCCCAATCTTACAAGAAGTTTGTAGATAGAATTTTTAAAAAAATGTTTAATCTGGGCAACAGTGGCTTGTGCTTGTAATCCGAGGTACTCAGGAGGCTGAGAGCTGAGGATCATAGTTCAAAGCTAGCCCAGGCAGGAAAGTCCATGAGACTTTTTTTTTTTGGTTGGTCGTGGGACCTGAACTCTGGGACTAAGAGCTGTCCCTCAGCATTTCAGCTCAAGGCGAGCACTTTACCACTTGAGCCGTAGTACCACCACTGAGCCACCTTCCCAGCCCTCCATGAGACGCTTATCTCTAGTTAACCACCAGAAAAGGAGAAGTGGTGCTGTGGCTCAAAGTAGTAGAGTGCTAGCCTTGAGCAAAAATGCTCAGAATCCAAGCCCCATGACTGATGGGGGGGGGGGGAAATGTTTAGCTGAAATAAGCATCTTTGTTTCATGAGTGTTGATAAGCCTTTAACTCTGAACTCTCTTTCTTTCCTTGTTTTACATTCTTGTGGGTCTGAGTCCCAGGGTGCTTTACTCTATACTTCACAGGCTTCTGTCCACAGAGAAGGCAACCCTATGTGGGGCATTATTGGGCAGACACCCAGTTCTTGATTTTTGCCAGGTGGGGTGGAACTCCCAACCAACCCGAGCTGTAATCTTCGAAGACTGTGCTGTCCCTGTGGCCAACAGGATTGGGAGCGAGGGGCAGGGCTTTCATATTGCCATGAAGGGACTGAATGGCGGGCGGATCAACGTCGGTGAGGACCAGAAGGAATGGGGCAAGGAAGGAGTGGCTGGGGCCAGCTGCTCTTCCTGAGGCCTCATGGAAGCCTTAACTCTCTTCCTCTCTAGCTTCCTGCTCTCTGGGGGCTGCTCATGCTTCAATCATCCATGCCCGAGAGCACCTCAAGGTCAGGAAGCAGTTTGGAGCACCTCTGGCCAGTAACCAGGTAAGGCCCTGAGCATCTGCATTTGCCTTCCATCTTTAGACCTGCTCTAGGACCCATGTTCTCAGAGAAGACCATGATAGCCCTTGTGGTGCTTTCCAGAATCTGTCTTTTATTTCTATTCTGTCTTACCCATGGTCTTTCCTGCGAGGCAGTAATGCCAAGTCCAGGGCAAAACGTAGCAGGCTTAGAAATTAGGAAACACTGTGTTTGCTCTGTAGAGGAGGTAGAAGTCAAACATTGGGGTGTCAATTAGGAAGGTCTTCTGCTAGAGCCTACCTAAGCCCCTTTGTCTTGGTTCTTTTTCCTGCTCTGACTACAGTACCTACAATTCCAACTGGCTGACATGGCCACAAGGCTGGTTGCCTCAAGACTGATGGTTCGAAATGCTGCTGTGGCCTTGCAGGAAGAGCGGGAAGATGCAGTGGCCCTGTGCTCCATGGCCAAGCTCTTTGTTACAGAGGAATGCTTTGCTGTAAGTAATAAGCTCTTTGGTTCCCCTGGAAAGGACTAGGAGCAGCTGCTAGGCGTAGAGATGTTGAAAAACTTGATTAAGTCAACGCTGGGACTCTATCCTTCCAATACAAACAAGAATGGCTTTGAGGCTTAAGGATATAAATTAATGCATGAGAAGCCTGCACAGAAGTTCTCATCGCTGGCCTTTTGGCCTGTCCTGTACTGTTATGCACTTCATTATAGCACTGTCTTTCAGATGTGTTCTAGACATGATCTTTGCAAGGTTCAGAGCAGTGTACTATCTCTAGCCCAGATTTAACATTCATTGCCTCTTTACCTTATGAGGACAAAGCCATTTCTACATCAAGGCTGCATGTCTACTAGATGGTATCTGAGCTTCATATAATCCAGTCAAGGTGGTAGTAGGCAGCTTCTCCTGTGCCACTAATGAGAATGGCAGAGGTCATTTGACTGGTGGGAATAGACAAGTAAGGTAGATGGACTTCCTTTTGTCTCTAACCATATAAGAATATGGAGCTCCTCTCTGAGCTTGGTGGCTATCTGTGTGTTGTTTTTCCTCTGGTTAATATATAGTAGGCTGTCAGATTAGAGACTGGCATGGAGAGGGAAAGCAGATGTTCCAGCCTTCATGGAACTGAAGACAGTGAATCCCTTTTCTCCCTGCAGATCTGCAACCAGGCTTTGCAGATGCATGGGGGCTACGGCTACCTGAAGGATTATGCTGTTCAGCAGTATATGAGGGACTCCAGGGTCCACCAAATTCTAGAAGGTAAAAATGGCCAGAAGTTATTCTCTTTCAAAACAGTGATGGGGTAGTTGCCTTTCCAGCCTGGGCTATGTTGGCTAGTCCTCAGGCTCCCACCAGGCTCTGTCTTTTGTCTTCCTCCTTCCTTCCTTTCCTCACTCCTGTTTTGGAAGTGGCCTGTTGACACATCAGAAAGAGTACTAGCTAGGAGCCAAGAGACTGCTTTGTCTCTCTGGATGAGACATCTGATCTACTTCTGCGCTTTTCTCTTTGTGGATTAAAGAGAAGGTCAAAACTGAGATGGCAGTTTTCACTAGTGAAAAGTACACCAGTGGCTATTCTTTACTGTTACATAAAATACCTAGTCGACAGGGATCCCAGCACTTTTCATGCAATAATTTATGAACCCAGTAAAAGTGACTCACCTATGAACACAGCTTCTGAGGACATAGAGATTGGAAACGTCATAAAGTCCAGCCTGAGCAAAAAGTTAGACCCTGTCTCAACCAGTAAGGTAAGTGTTTTGATATGTAGCTATGATCCCAGCTGCACAGGTAGGAGAATCATAGTCAGAAGCCACCAGGACAAAAACATGACTCCCTCCTCCAGAGTAGTAACTAAAAAGGGGAGAACATGTGGCTAGTAAGCGCAGAACCTGGAATTCAAACCCCATTACTTCTTCCTCCCAATTTTTTTATAAAACAAATGTGAGCCAGCAGCTTTACAAGTTGATTATCAGCTCTGTATCCTAAATATGTTCATAAATATTTGTATAAATAGTGGATTTTTCCAATAAAGTTGTCAGTATGTGGATTTCTCCTTGGTAGCCACAAACATACTATCTGGGGAGTGTGTGAGACGTGAGTCAAGCTGTGCAAATGGTACCTTGAAGTGACATAGCTCTTCTGTTGTCTTGTTGGGTTTGTAATATTGGACTCTTTATGCTTACTAGGTAAACATCCTACCACTCAAGCTACACACTTTTTGTTTTTATTGTTTTTTTGAGATAATATCTCACAAAAGCAGGGCACTGGTGGCTCACGCCTATAATCCTAGCTACTCAAAAGGTTGAGATCTGAGGATCACGGTTCAAAGCCAGCCAGGGCAGGAAAGTCCATGAGACTCTTATCTCCAATAAACCACTAGAAAACCAAAAGTGGTGCTGTGGTTCAAGTGGTAGAGTGCTCGCCTTGAGCTGAAGAGTGCAGGGATAGTGCCCAAGCCCTGAGTTCAACCTACCCCCGCCCCCCCCCCAAAAAGGAGATATAACATCTCACTACTGCTTAGACTAACCTCCAATTGGTAATCCTTCATTCTCCATCTCATGATTTCCTGTATGATTGCAACTGGCTTACAGCTCTTGTTCCAGCTAGTATGGGTGGGTGTCTGGGACTACTTTAGTAGGAATATAGAACAATCTTGTGAGTGTTTGTCTCCCTGTCTGTTTTAAAACATCTTTCTCATACCTGAGCAGATACCAGAATTCTCTGTAGAGCCCCACACCAAATTGTTGGTGCCATTGGGTCTGAGCTTTGCACTTGTAGGAAGTTTAAAGGAAGGCTGTGGCTTTATGTGGAAATCACAATTGGAGCCCAATAGACAGAGTCACAAATTTCCCAGTTATTGTACTAAAACTTCATTTTTTGTCATTGTGCTCAACTTTCCCACAACTTACAACTGTGGGAAAGTTCACCTTTCTTCTAAAGGCTGTCTTTTAAGCTGGCTGTTGAGTGAGAAAAACCACACATTATTTCAAGTCATGCCATCATCACACAGAGAAAAATTAGAGTACTAGTCACTATCACCTTGTTGCTTGAGGACTTTTGGGCAAAAGTACAATGGTTGGTTTGGTTTTATTTGTCTTGTGTGGTTGCTCAAGACACAAGGTTCTTTGTGTGTCTCTTTATATTAAAAATGAAGCAAGCTGTATGCCGGTGGCATCCTCACTACTCAAAAGGTTAAGATTTAAGGAAAATGGCTTGAAGCCAGCCTGGGCTAGCTTATTTCCAATAAACTACTCAGAAAAAGCTAGAAGTAGCACTCTGACCCAAGTGGTAGAGTGCTAGCCTTGAGCACAGAGAGGCTCAGAGATAGTGCCCAGGCCCTGAGTTCAAGCCCCAGGACTGACATGCACATATACACTCAAAAAAGAAAAGCTCCTAACAACTGATTCTCCTCCTTTAAGAGAAAAATGTTCTCTTTTAAAGTTCAGTTTGCTGGGCTGGGAATGTGGTTTAGTGGTAGAGTGCTTGCCTAGCATATGTGAAGCCCTGGGTTCCATTCCTCAGTACCATATAAACAGAAAAGGCTGGAAGTGGTGCTGTGGATCAAGCGGTAGAGTGCTAGCCTTGAGTAAAAGAAACTGAGGGACAGTGCCCAGGCCCTGAGTTTAAGCCCCAGAACTGGCAAAAATAAATAAATAAATAAAAATTAAAGTTCAGTTTGCTGATTGCCAAAGAAGTGTGTGTTTATGGTTGAAAAGCTATAAAATAATTCAGTTTTACCGGCTCATGCCTGATACTACCAGTACTCAGGAGGCAGCGATCAGGAGGATCAAGGTGAAAGGTGAGACAGGACGAAAAGTCCCCTAGACTTCATTTTAATCAATAGCTAGGATGCAGTATGGTACACACCTGTCATCCTATGACCTTGGAAGTCTGAGATTGTGAGGATTTTAGAATAGTTCTCAAGACTCTATCCTATCTTAACCAAAGAAGCTGGGCATGGTGATGTACATCTGTCATCCCAGCTATGGCAGGAAACTTAAAATAGGATTATAGCACAGGCCTGTGCTCAGGCAAAGAGGGAAACCCTATCTAAAATACTCAGTGTATAGATGGGCTGGAGGTGGCTTGGTGGGAGAACCCTTGCCTAGCAAGGCTCTGAGTTCAAACCCCATAACACCAAACATGTATATATAGTGTATACACACACACACACACACACAAACGGAAAGTAAAAGTATTCACTTTCCTTCATCCAGAATTATTAATTTTTATAATTTTTTATTTTTTGGTGGTGGTGGTGGTTATGAGGCTTGAACTCTGGGCCTGGGTGCTGTCCCTTAGCTCTGCAGCTCAAGGCTAGCGCTCTACCACTTGAGCTACAGTGCCAATTCCAGTTTTCTGGTGGTTTATTGGAGATAAGAGTCTCACAGACTTTGCTTCCTGGGCTGGCTTTGAACCATGATCCTCAGATCTCAGCCTCCTGAACAACTAGGATTACAGGTGTGAGCCACCAATGCCTGGCGCTTTTTTTGTTGTTGTTGTTTGTTTTGTTTTTTTATTTCTGGAAGTACTTTTTGTTTTTTAAAGTAGAGTTATATTCTACCTTTTTTTGTATTTGTATGCTAGTTCGGGGGCTTGAACTCAGGGCCTCATGATCTTTCTTAGCCTTTTTACTCAGGGTTGGTGCTCTACCACTTCCTGGGTTTTTGATGGTTAATTGGAGATAAATATCTCACATTTGTCTGCTCAGGCTGGCTTTGACCCAGGATCCCCAGATCTCAGCCTTCTGAGTAGTTTGGATTATAGGAATGAGATACCAGTGCTCTTCCCCGTTACCCCACCCCCACCCCGCTTTTCTAAATCTAATGCAAACATTTTTTTAATAATAAGATGAGATTTTAAAAAACCAATTATTTCTCATTTCTTGTCTCCTCCCCACCCACCCTGTACCATAGAGAAAAAGGATAAGAGCAACCATGGTAGTTTAAATCCATGACTATCTGCTCCTTCTAGATCTAGATCCTTCCTGCTTTCTCCCTCTTTCAGGTAGCAACGAAGTGATGAAGATGCTGGTCTCTCGAAGCCTGCTTCAGGAGTAGCACACATGGGGTACCCTGGCATGGTGTTCACTGGCAGCTGCCACCACCATTGAGTGCTTCCACATGGACTGTTCACTTCCAAGTGGGATCATGGAATATGAAGGGTTGAGCTTTTCCGAGGTGCGACCTGAGCTTTGTGTTGGCTCTTGGGCTGTAATAGTGTTCAGAAACAGAAGAGCTTCCCTGATGAGTCATGTCTCTCTCACAAACACAAAACCCCTAATGCCAGAAAGACAATCAGTGAACATCTATTATCAAAGTCTTGCCTTGGATCCCCATGGTCTCAATTGGTCTGCATTTTACCAGCTCCCTTGATTTCTCCCTCAGGGGACTGGGTACTTCCCTGAGGCTTTTCCTCATCATAGAACAAAGATGTGGAGAGGCTAGGAGAGGGAGCCCTCTGTGCCAAAGTAGCAATGTCTGGCTAGCACTCTGAATGTAAATCAGGATTTAGTGAGTATTTGGGAAGCTACTGTTAAGCTGTGCTTAGTGTGTATCTGCACTTGTGAGCTACCCAGTTAATCAAGGACTGTTGTTAATTGGAATTTTGAATGTGTGCTGGTGGTTTCTTTTTGGGCTTTTTTGGGGGAAGGGGGTTTGTTTATTGTTTTTGGGTTTTTGTTTTTTTGAGAGGCCTGTGGTCTACAAATGATATTTAGGATTTCTATCAACTTTTCTATCTGGACTTGTTTTCTGTTTCAGATTGCTTCTCTAATGAAATACTTTTAATCACTACATTAGTAAATAAATTCTCCCCCTTTTTATATTATCTCCATTCACTAATGTTGGTTTTTGCTTCATCTTATAAACTAAGCCTCTACTATTTTTAAGAGATGTGTTATATTTGATTAAACATTTCACTGAATTTGGAGTAATAGTTTAAAATCTCTCCTAGGCAGTTTTTGTCCTTTGGAAAGTATGCCCCATGGGCTAAAGCCATAGCTCAACTGGTAGAGTGCTTGCTTAGCAAGGCCTGAATGCAGATACTAGTACTGCTGAAGAAGTGAATACATAGACAAATAATTAAGCAACTATGAGCATACTCTTTAAATTATTAATAGTTTTCAAAATAAACATGGTTTATGTATATGAAAGTATTTAAAGTAGTATTCAAAGATGAAAACTTTTAGGAAAACTGGATAGATACAAATATTATTTTACTCCTTTTTCTCTATAAAAGACATATATACATGACCTTCTGTTAACCATTCTGTTAACTACAAGTCAGTATTTATAGAAAAATCTGCTCATCTGAAGCCACAACACTTTTGTTAGGCTGTACTGGGGATTAAACTCAGGGACTTCTGCTTGGTAGGCAGACATTCTACCCCTGTAGCTACTTGTGTAGCTTCATACAACACACACAAACACACATAGACACTTTCTTTTTGTTTTCTTTCTTTTCTTTTTTTTTGCTGGTAGTATTGGTGTTTGACCCCAGAGCTTTGGCTATACCACTGGAGCCATGTATACCTCTAGCCCTTTGGGCTGTAGTTTATTGTTTATTTTGGCAGTTCTGGTCCTTGTATTGGTAAGGTGATCATTCTGCTGTTTAAGCCATGCCTCTAGCACCTTTTAATGTTGGTTATTTTCAAGGGAAGGACTCAATTTATGCCCAGGCTGGCCTGAGCTTCAGTCCTCCTTCCGTCTTTCCATTTTTCTGGCCTTACAGGCCAGATGTCAAGCTGGAATGACAAACACATACCACTACACTTAGACATTGAGTGAGATGGAGTCTTTTGAAGCTTTATGCCCTTGCTGGCCTCAAGTCTTGACCAATTTATTCCCCCCAAAGATATAATTAAAGGTTTAAGCCATTATGCCCAGCTTGCTCTGGTCATATTGTAGTGGTACCTGCACTTGAACTGGGTCTTGCACCCTGACTGGACTTCTGCCCACTGGTAGTATTTCACCACTGAGCCACACCTGCTTTTTTTTATTGTCTCACCTTTTTGCCTGAGCTGAGAACCATGATCCTCTCGATCTCAGCTTCTCAAATAGCTAGGATAATAGGCATCTATCCCCATGCCAAGCTATTGGATTAGATGGGCTTCTTGTCCAGGCTGGCCAAGAATCATGATCCTTTGGATTTCCATTTCCTGGGTAGCTAGGATTACAGGATGAGCCACTGGTACTAGCAACTAGCACAACATATATTGTTGAAGGCCTACCCTGGAACTGTTTGAGCACTGTGTGAATACAAAGTTTAAATATGATTCTGCTATATTTAACATAGCTGAAGCACAGAGTACAGCGCATGGAAACAATATATTGGCATAAAACTGAGAGTGATATCACTTCCTGGCATAAATGGTAATTGTAAGATATTCATAGAAAACTTTGAGTTAAGAAGCCAGAGCTGCTTAACCATGTTCAGTGGGGGAGGGCAGTGGAAGGGGGGCACAGGAATAGAACGAGGGATGGGGAGCAGATGCAGTCGTTCTATTCAGTGTACCCTATGTCAAAAGTTGAAGAAGAGAAAAAAGCAAGTGCTTTAGGCAGGAGCCAGGACCATTTTTCAAGGTCAGGAAATGTTCAAGATTCATGTGGAAGATGTTGACACTTTCACTTACTGTCGTTTGGGATTGGCATAGGACACAAAAAGATGAGGTAGGGTTTTATTCAGCAGGTGAAGAAGAAAGAGCCATGCAAAGTTTAAAAACTTTGGAGGAAGATATAAATCCATGTACAAGAATATTCTGGAATACATATGCAGGATAAATCGATGTGGGAAGGCATACCCATCTTAGTAGGCCTTCAACTGAACAAGAACGGGGCAGTTTAGGAAAGATGAGCTAGGAGGCAGATAGAGCATTACTTAGACTATAAACTAGTAACTGGGTTGCTTTCTGGACTCCAGTTCTGAGAGGTTCCTAGTCTGGCATTCTGCAAAGGCAATAGTACATTAACATCTTTCCATCTGCCCCTACCTTGTAAGATTTTAGCTAAGTAATAGTTGTTAACAGAATATTTGTTTGCTGACACAGTAGCTCACTAGTAGAATATTTTCCCAGCCTGTGGGAGGCCTTAGGCGCTATGCACAGCAGTGCCAAACTAAAACAAGATTTCCCACTGTCACTTTCAGCCTCAGATACATAGAGATTTCAGTTTCCCAGTAGCCTGCAGCAAGTAGACAGAATTATTTCTATCATTGTTTATATGGCCACACCATCGTTAAAACCAAAAGTAGAGCAGCTAACATAGAAAACAAGAACTCAATGTGCCAGGTACCATTTTCATTGTAAGATACATGAAGACAATTTTGGACTTAACCTCTTGAACTTAGAAGGCTGGTGACTAGGAAAGCATTTCAATCTGCAGGGGACAAGAATGGCAACATTCATGGGATGCTTTGGGCAAGGGACGTCCTATGATCATATTGTGTCCCAAGTCAGAATTGAGTTCTGATCACTTTACATGATCTCTTATGATATTACACTGCAGGGCATCTAATTGCCATATATATATATAATAAAGGTGATATACAGAGGAAGTTAGGTAAAGAATATATTTCTTTTTAGACACTGTCACCCCTTCCCTTTCTCTCTCCCAGTTTTTCCCTCATATCCCCACTCACAAGTTGTATATTTCTTTCTTGTTGTTGGTTGTGGGGCCTGAACTCTGGGCCTGGGTGCTGTCCCTCAGCTCTTCACCTCAAGGCTAGCATTTTACCACTTGAGCCATAGTATCACTTCGGCTTTTTCTGCTTATATGGTCCTAGGGAATCGGACCCATGGCCTCGTGCATGCAAGGCAAGCACTCTACCACTGAGCCATCTTCCCAGCCTCCGTATAGTTCATTTTATATGTTTTCTAACATGATATTAAATCCATTAAAATTTTCACCATTTATAGATTTGATAAACTAGACATACTTATTTATATTGGTGCTTATCTGGTTGTTCTTACTTTGAAAAAACTGATTTCAGCCAGGCACCAGTGCCTTACTCCAGTAATCCTAGATACTCAGGAAGAATGCTGAGATCTGAGGATTGCAGTTTGAAGCCAGCCTGGGGACTCTTCAGTGAACCACCTGAAAACCAGAAGTGGCCCTGTGGCTCAAAAGCTCTATCCTTGAGTGCAAAAGCTTAGGTACAGTATCCAGGCCCTGAGTTCAAGCCCCATGACCAACTGAAAAAGAAAGAAAATATAGATTTCTCCAAAGTATTTTGCTGTACTTCCTCCTGTCTTGCTTTGCACAGAGGACTCTCTGATAGAGTAGGCACTTGAAGATGTTAGATGGCTTGGAATTAACAGCTCTTGAAAAGATCACTTAGCAGTTGCTCCCAGAACCACTGGTAGATTCACACGTGAGGATCTGGATTAAGACTGAATTTAATCACTGACTCTTCTACTCTCTGTGACTTGAAACAGAATCTCTTACTCTCTTAGATTGCTTTCTCCTTTATAACTTGGAGATACTAAGTTTTCACCTTATAGTAGAGTTGCTGGGTCAAGGGAAAGGGTGCATATATAGGGCTCAGAACAGAGTTCATTGTGCAAAGCACTAGATAGATATTAGTCAACATTACTGACTTCGTTTATAGATGACTATAGTGAAGTACACAAAGAGGGAGTGGTTTGCTCAGACTACAGGAGGTGGACTGAACTTTAATAATGTATATTGATTGTACAGGATACAAATAATGGGTTTCATGATGATGCTTTCTGAATAGATCTAGTATCCAAACCCCTTTATTACCTTTCTTATGCTACCACCTCTCTGTCTTTTCCTCTTCCACATCCCTACAGTCATATCATTCTGATAACCCTTTTGCCCTGAGTTCCTTACATGACAAAAAATATGAAGTACTTCTCTTGGTGAGATGTAGTTTCTTGGCTTAACATGATGGTCTCCGGTCTATCCATTTTCTTGTAGATACAACTTCAGCCTTCTTAGTGACTGACTAAAACTCATCTATGTGATATATACCACTTTTTTATATGTGTTTTTTATTTGTTGATGGGTGCTTGGGCTGATTCCATAACCTGTCTATTGGGAATATTGCTGTGATAAACTTTGGTGTTCAGGTATCTGTGTAGTAAGCTGATTTGAATCTTGAAGGTATATATCCAGAAGTGATAGAGCTGGATTATGTGGTAGTACTAATTTTAATTTTTTATGGTTTCTCCATAGTGGCTCTATTAATTAACATTCTTACTAGTGGTAGAAGATCCTCAATATCCTCATCAGTATTTGGATTTTGTGTCCCACCCCCTTCCCATGATAGCCATTCGGACAGTTTAGATATAGTATTAATGTAAGGTTTGTGAGGTTTGGGTTTTTTGGTTCTTTTTTTTTTTGGTGCTGACTCCTTGAACTCGGGGCTTGGTCATTGTCCCTGAGCTTTTGTGCTCAAGGTGCTCAAGCTCCCTACCACTTGAGTTACAGCTCTACTTCCAGCCTTTGGGTGGTTAATGAGGGAGAGTCTCTTGGACTTTCCTAACTGGGATGGCTTCAGACCTCAAACTATAATCAGATGTCAGCCTCCTTTGTAGCTAGGATTACAGGTGCCTGGCTTCGGTGTAGGTTTGATAGTCAACTCTCTTATTTTTTTTCATGGATTTGTTGAGTACCTTCCATCTTTTTTTTGGGGGGGGGTCCGTTCATGGGGCCTTGAACTCTGGGCCTGGGTGCTGTCCCTCAGCTCTTCAGCTCAAGGCTAGTGCTCTACCACTTGAGCCACAGTGCCACTTCCAGCTTTTTTTCTTTTTGCTTATGTGGTGCTGAGGAATTGAACCAAGGGTCTCATGCATTCAAGGCAAG